>NW_020211278.1:1818530-1871916 GCF_003070985.1 Temnothorax curvispinosus | reverse complement strand
GAGAGAGAGAGAGAGAGAGAGAGAGAGAGAGAGAGAGAGAGATCCCTCGGGCGAAACGCCGACCTCTTTAGCTAAAATAAGCGGAAGTAAGTAACGAGTCGGGGATCTAAATTTAGACCATCGCGACGTGTGCTCATCCTTCAGCCTGCGCTATTACGTTCAGCCTTGCCGTTGCATATCTCGTCGCGTGCTACGCGTACACGCACGTACACGCGCGCGCCTAAGAGTTCACGGATTAATCTGACCGCGTCGTATGTCGTTTAGGATGATGCGTGTGAGTGCATGAGTCGGACCAGCTGACTGCCAAAACAGCTGTAGCGTGATGCGCGATGATGCATTATAGTCGCCGGGCCTTTACTCGCTCTCGGCCCGTGGCCGAGGTCTTAGCCCGACTGATTTAGTCGTCCGACATCCCGAAACAGACCTGACTATCGCACGTAACGATCGACCCGTGTCGTCTGACGAGAAACTCGAGCGTTGTCTTTATGCAAGACACGCTGATTTAAATATTCCGTCGGAAAAATATAACAAGAATCCTGTATTATATCTATACCTATAATCTATATATTAGTAAAATACTTCAGTTTATAAATTACTTCTAGACATACCTTTAGCGGCAGAATGAAAAATTTTGTAGAAACTTGATCATCATTTTTTAAATACGAAAAATCTGGACGAAAAGTTTTCATTAGACTTTGTTCTATTTTCTCAACTTGCTGTCGTTAAATTAATAAATTCTTTCTCATCAATCAGAATGTTAATTGTTATAATTCTTCGAGACTACATCATGTAAGTCAATTATCAAGTAGCCTTAATTAGCGATTAGCACAAGCTAATGATCTCAACATGGGTATGACTAGCGTTGGAAAAATGCGATATGCCGTGAAAAACAAACGCAAATAAAGAGAGTTAAAGCACGCACAGAGCTGCATCACAGTTATTTACAATTCATCTCTCGTAGAGCGTATTCGAAAAAAAAACAATTATTTTTCCGAGAAGTTTTTTTAAAAAATATAAATAAAAAATAAACTTTTGCTGCACTGCTCCTCCTATATCACAAAGCGTGGCTGTAATTCTTACTTTTATTTATTTTATTCTTGAATTAAATTATATCTCGCTTCCATTTTTCTTTAAACTTTTATTGCATTACTGCTTATATAGGATATTTATAACATATAAATGTATATGAATGTCTGCAATGTATATAGCTCGCGTGGATTTGTTAAGCCTAAATATTTGTACGGATCGGGCATCCTTGCAGGATTATTTCCCCGAGAAATGCAATTATCAGGTTCAACTGCCTATAATGCAATTTATATATATATAGATTGATATACGTCGCAACACACGTTTTTCTTATCACGCAGAGGACCAGCGCGCGGCGCGGCGTGGCGTTCTGATATCCGTATTAGCGTGGCGTTCTCTCGCACACAACGTTAAATGAATTTCAATCGTTCGTTCAACAACAAGCAGCGCACTTACGCGATATGAAGGCTCGTAAATTATCATCGTTCCGAATGCGCTATTGTTAATCGTCACACAATGCCTCCGGGCTAATACCGCCCTATCTAAAATAATCGAAGCGGCAAAACGTCTCAAATATCCGAAATCGGCAGACGGTCTCATAATGTCCGTCTCGATTAATTAATTTAATTATGCTTCAGTCAGCTGCATGCGTCGCGGTTACGTCATTTCGAAATAATCGTGTTTTCGTGAGAAATGCGCCTCGTCGACGCGTTAGTCGGGGTTCACTAAACAGACACATCGTGTGTGTGGAGTAATTTATCATAAATCCGGTTCTCCTTCATATTATAAGTTCTCGTATATAAAACGCTATTATGTAACTACTTTCCATTTTTCGGGATGAAAAAAATTAATACATTATTAAATCTGTGAAGCTGGAAAAAGGATAAAAATCAATTCTTTTGCTACATAAAAGTACATTTGATTTTTTACATAGACTTCAAGGCTCTTGTTCTCTTGCTATACGCGAAAGTGCGTGCTTTTCACGCTCTTTCACGAAATGAAAGGGGGCAGCAGTCTTTCCTCCATTCCGTATTTGGGCACGACGGATAGTAATATTCATGTTCTTTCGGACGTTATTTCGGACGGATGAGCGAACGAGCTGTCGTCACCGTGCGGACGCGGATTACAATCCGGGGCGGGGATTTCACGAACGAGGCGAAAGGCGAGAGGCCATGCCGGCCTTTATTGAGGAAAACAGATGTCGCCCGAGATAAAAAAAAAAACTATTCCGGGGCTGATAAGGTGAAACACGCCCAAAAACTGATACCGCTGAGTTACGACCGGCTCGGAATGTCGCGCGCGCCTCGCCGTTCGACACGGATGTAGCTTCGGGTCGATCCATCTGCGCCGCGCGGATCCGGCGCGTTATCTGCGGATTTTCAATCCGAGAGCGTTCTAGACGTGCAGTGTGCACCACTGTGGTTTATGGTCCGCGCTGCTCGATAACGATTTAATAGGATCCCCAGCGTCGCAGAATGGTCACGGGGGCGATCTTTTGCTCTCGGGGATCGATATTGGTAACGTTTTCGATTCGGATTTCAGTGTTGCAGCCGCGAAGATAATGTTCATGCTTTTCCCGCCATATAAATCAGATTCTTCTGTATTAATAGCGTTAAATATAGAACTGGTTGAAGGTATATAAAGATTCTGATCTTTCTATTAGGCGGTAATATACGATCTTTTATAGATAGATAAATCTATAGGAATTTAAGTGGTCTACGCCGTAAAATTGTGCCAGTTAAAAATGAAAGATATACTAAAGGAGTATTAGTATACAAATTTATTGTTTTTATTTGCAATTAAAGACTAAGACACTTACATTACTGCGTTTTTCTTGCATTTTAGTTAATTAGTTTATTTATATATATCTCGCGTAAACAAAAAGTTCTAGTACTTATTGTCTTTTCGTTCGTTTTATCGTGTTTTAAAAGACTCTAATATTGTTAGTTTCGCTCGCGTCATGTTTTTGTTAAGAAGGTAACAGAATTACGATATTGCACGCTAACCTTGAGAGCTCTATTACTTGTTGGGCTTCTTCGAGGGATGTCTATATTTTTTCCGATGATTGAGCGATGGAACATAACGTAATATATTTAACCGTAATTTACATTTATGTATATACATGTACTAACATAGGGTACAATGATATCATAATTAATTTGTTTAATTTTGTTCAGAATAATGTTTTTCTATATCAAAATCGCAGAATTCTAGGAGGTCAGCTACCTTTGCTATATCATAAAATATGTAATGCATTAAAAAACGTAAATTTGAATATTAAATTGCTTGTATCTGAAATTGATTTCAACAAATTATCGCACAAATATTGCGTTTCGTTTTGTAAGGTCGTTAGCATCACTTAGAACGGTTAATTTCGTCCGATTGATGAGAGCTTATTGGAAATTTAAAAGAAATATTGTTTCACGATTGTTGCTAATTCTCTCACTGGCAAATGTATCACTGACACAATTTAATTGATTGATATGTATGTGTATAGATTTATATTACTAGTAACAAATTTCACTGTACATTATTATACTGTTTAAAATTATTTAATTCTTTTTCTGTAATGAAAATGTAAATAACTGATTATAACTACTCTATTTAAAAAGATTAAATCTAGTCTCCACTTAAACGATAAAATTTATTTTTACTCTGATTGATAAATTTATTTATGTAAATTAATTTATTACTTTTATTTATAGTTTCTAAAAGAAGATAAAATTGTGTGATTTTTATAAGTCAGAAAAGTCAAATTATATATAGATTGGCACCGCAAAAATGTAACATTATCTTGATTCTTTTATCGCTGTATTAAAATTACATAATCCCCTTTTTTGAGACGTAAAAAGATTAGACAAATAAGTAATAATAAAGTTATTTATGGTTCTTCGGTTATACAAAACAATAATATGTTTAATTATTTCTTTAAATTGAATAATCAATCAGTTAAACAAATTGTCAATCAATTAAAAAAAATAATCAATTTGTAAATAAGTTAAAATTTGCTATTATTAAGTTGATGATAATCAATCATAGAACAAAAATACTGATTCATGATAATCAATCAGTTGTAATATATGTAGAGAAATATTTGCATACACGGAATTAAAAGACAAAATATATGCAATTGAGCGATGCAAATTGATATCACCTGAATTAATTGGCCATACAGCTCTAGTCATGTTAAAACTATTATTGCGTCGACATTTTCATACCTAAATTTTATAATTAATTTTCAGATTATGCTATTAAAATATTGCACGGTGGTTGCGGATCGACCCGCACAATATTAACCTCTGATGTTTTCTTCGTTACGTTTAAAATAGCAATAAATTCACGCGTTCTGAATTTTGAAACAATTGCCATGGACGCTGAAAAAGCTAAGTGCACTCTGGTGTATCAAGCGTGTCAAAACTTTCGCATATTTCGAGAGCACCCGGCAGTACCTTGAAAGCACTACCGCTATTGGGAAACCTCATGGTTATCGCGTGCACCTTCACGGGGATTACATAATATTACGATGTGAACAGCGAACGGTCCGGCCTTCAGCGAATTATCTTCTTCCGTGGCAGTTTGAATCGGAAATGTCCCTTGAGTAAAAATTTCTGCATCGGCAAGTTATCGGAAAGTATCATAAATATGACTCATGTGGTATTATAAAAATATTAAATTCGATAGCATGGCCCTTTTGCATAAAACAATATGGAAAATGCCAACAAGACCGATAGTTCTGAGTTTTCTATTTTTCGAACTTACGATGCACCTCCGGGTTACTGCATGTAATATATTTGTGGTATCGTATCGGGCGATAAAAATGACGCGCAAAGTGGGTATCAATGGTATATATATTTTCGAGCTTATCTCGCGCAAACGTGTGAAAAAACAGTAGTATAGAGAGGCTTAGTTTGGAATAAAAAAACCATTTCTTTAATTCAATTTTTGTTATCGTTCAAATAACGAAAAAGACGCATCTATATTTAATACTCGGACTTGCGGCAAACGTAACGCTTTATGAACGATAATATCAACTTTCACCCTTTATTTTTTGATGTTGCCCTTTTATATTTTATTGAGTTTCGGCCGTTATGCGACTCTTACGCTACGCTCGCACGTAACGCGGTTGCCAGCTAATTTCTCTGGAGGCGCACAAAACTTGACCGTGCCCGAAGGCGGCCATTCTTGCGGCCCCGGCATAACCGTGGGGGCGATAAACGGCCTTAAAGCAGTAAGGGGGGATCGGGGCAGAGAGGGGAAGGGGAAGTAGGAAAGCCATGGCGAGAGGGAGAGGGGGTCAATACCCTACGCCGGCGGTCGGATCCACCCCTAGATACGCGCAAATGACGCCGTTGATGGATCTGGTCTATGGTGCTGGGCATGGAAAAGAGGGGTGCGAGGCGAGGGGCAGGGGTGATTGATGAGAGTATCTACAGCCTACCAAGCCACTCTACGGCCCTAACTTAATCGCGCATCTCACGCTGACCTCGATATCGCTGAAAACATCCCTCCCCCGCCGCGCCGCTCGTCCCGTTCCCCCAAGCTATCGTTCCTTTCTTACCATCGCGTTTCTACTTTCTTGCCTTTTGCCGAGATACCCCTACATTCCCCCTACATTCTCGCCTCTTTCTTCTTCCCGGTGGATTCATAACTCCCTTTTTACGCGTAATCGCACGCGTGTCGTGCGGGCTACTTGCCAATGCAATGTATAAGCACTCTATCGTTCTAAGGTTGCATGGTGTCGTTTTGATTACGTCAAGTTTCACGCACATGTGATAACGGAATAACTCTGTTGAACTATCCAAATAGTTTTGAATTATACTATGAAATTTTCGCGCAAGGGCATTGTGAAAAAAAGATGAGTGTATCGCAGGTTAAGAAGGAAAGAAACGAAAAATGTGGAATATTTAAAAAAGATTGCAAGTAGAACAAGGTACAAGATCCGCATAGAAAATTCCAGATCTTAAGCCTGATTTTATATATGATGGGAGATGCAGTCGCGGAAAGTTCTTTGCCAATATTATAGACTAAGAAAACGTAAAGTAAAACGTAATTCGATGTAAGCGTATTAAAACTTCATCAGCAGAACCCGGAAATACCGAGACGGAGAGACAGAAAATGACGCGAAGAAAACCGCGGATAAAAAAAGAGTCGAGAAAGGCAATTGGCGAGGAAACGAAAAGATAGATTACTAACGACAAAAGAAAATACAATTAAAGACGCCGGGGATAATTTCGGACGGTGACCCAAAAGAAAAAGAAAGTACTCGCTCACGTACGAAGGAATCGACTTCGAGGGATACAGAATGGGGAGGAGTAAGTGTATGATGGGACTGGAAGAGTCCGAAATACGATATGGGAAACAGAAACGATGTGGAAGGAAGAAGAGAATTCGCTCGGAACGGCAAAAAAAAGTCTTAATTGCACCTCGATTGGGTGGAACACTCTGATTCTCTCGTTTACGCCCCTCCGCAACATCAGATACTATCGTCAGATTGACAAAGTGAGAATCCTGAAGGCTATATTACGCGGAATATTCTTATTTGTCTCTTTTTTTCTTGGGATTGCGTTTTATGTATAACCCTCCCCGAGTCTGTTACATTGCGCGGAAAAACTGTAACCGTACGAAGTAAGATTGCTTTTATATTCAATAATAAATTATTATTTAGAAATAATTGTGACCTAAATTGTTTTACATACAATAATTTATATAGCATATAGCAATATATAACATGTAGTATATAACATATAGCAATTTTATTTCTATTTTTATGTAGAACTTAGTGTATTTTTGAAATACAACAAGTAATGTGTGATTTAATTGTTATTTAATTGTTAACTGACTCAGCATATTGTTATGTCAATTTTCTGACTTATACATTTTCTATTCTAAGTTTTTAGTTTTTAAATATTAAAGATTTCAAAACTTTTCTCCTCGTTTTCTTTCTTTAAATATCTAAAGTTCAGTCCAATGTTTATAAATATAAAAGTTAAAATAAGTTATATCTAAAAGTTGTTGACACTCGTTGCAAGTTGTTGTAAATCTGTCGTGTGTGTTTATCGAATTATGGGTAGGAGTATCTGTATACTTTTGCGGTTCGAACGTTTCGATATCGATTTAGTTCACGGCGAGCGATCCCGTCGGGCATTCGATTGCGACGCAGAGTGCCTGGGGAAAGAAGCTATTTGCAAATGCGCGGCATCGAGGACGCTGCTTATTAATTTCCCTAATGAACCCGCTGCGCTAGAGCCCGAGGTAGAGCGGCTCTTTCGCGTAATCGAACGATTAAGTATCAATTAATCGGATACGGCTTTGAAGCCTCGGTGTTCGCCAATCGCCGAGTCTGCTTCGCCCTCCAATCATCCTCCTCGTAGAATACACGTTAATTTAACACAGAACGAAACGCGTTATAGCTTACAGTGCTTACACTAATAATTGATGCCGACGTAACGGTTCCATTAGATTAAACGTTTATTAACGTTCGTTAACGTGTATTTACTTTAACAATACACAGGATAAAAAAAAGATAAAATTCTACGTAAACGTGACATCAATCTCGTAACATAAAAATTACAAATCTATGGAACAGCCCAGAGAGAATGTTCTATCCTAGCTTTAAGATTCTTGGCGCGTTCGAACTCGATTTCCCGATTCCTTAAACGTTCTTAGCGTTAAGAGAGTATATAATCTCGATATATATCCAGAATTAATATTCCGAAAATTATTAAGATAACGAATAGGTATAAGCGCGAGCTGCAAACCGCTAAGAAGAATCGTAGCTGGTACTCGTGTTTTGCCGATTGCGAATCGCACGAACGCGAACATTATTCTGCTGCGGTTTTGCAGGACCGCGGAAATAAATGTTGTGGTCTCTCGAACGGGTCGAGAAACTCTCGAGAGGAATAAGCCGTGTCGTGACTTTCGCCCGATCGTTTGACCCGCCGATTATTACTAGCCGCGTATAATAAGAGCGTAACGTCCTTAGCGTTAATTCGCCGCGATTGGAGGTGGCCGCGATGTCAACGTTAACGCACTCGTAAACACGCGGAAATAAATCTTACGGCGCGGCGTGCGGAACGCAAACATAGGAAGAGCGATGAACGACTGGTCTTTCTATATTCGCCTCTGGTTGATTTCGCAAACTGACGCGTTTGCTTCAGAGTTCTTGCGGAATGTTTAGCCAACAGAGATTCGAATGATTCAGCGAGTTACGCCGAGATATGAAGAAACGCACGCGGACGCGCGGACACGCAAAAGATGGGAAATATCATGAGATATAAATCTGCAGACTCAAACTTGACCTTGATGGCACGCGAGGAGCGCGAGGCCAGAAAAGGGGAGTTTCCGCCGTTCCTGAAGGATTTCGCATCTCGTTCGTGTCTCGTTCATTCGTCTACCCGGCGCTTTCATCCTTTCTCGCCTCTCTCCGCTCTTCCTCCCTCCTCATCCCTTCAATCCCTTTTTTTTCTTCTTTGATGTGGGGTCTTTTGTCCTCCGGGATATTTGCGGAGCTTTGTTTCGACGACAGGCTACATAACGGTTTAAATGCATGCCGCTAATGGCGCGGGGCGAAAGGACTATCCGGAATACTGTCAAATGTTTATTTATAATTTGTCCGAAAAAACACGTCGCGAGTAATGATACGAGCCATATTTCCCCTAAATGCGAACCTTTGCATTGATTGTAGCGCACCCTTCGTCGAACATGACTTTTAAAGGATGGAATTTCTTGATTACTTATATGTTATATTACATCAGACGCACAACAATGATGATCTTAATTACATTAGAAATTTTCAACGTAAAAAACATTAGAAAATATTATTCAAAGTTTATTTCATGTCTCTAAATATAGCTGCATGCATAGCAAGAAATGATGTATTACAAGATACATCTACAATATATTTTATGTACCTATATTGTTGCGTCACCGCTGTAGGGGAGATTGATTAAATTAATCTCTTGATAATTTTTAATTTAGATAACAATGTAGCTATCGTTGTAGAGAAAATGTCAGTAATAATCAAACGTTTAATTTATATAATTTTTTTTTAAATAATATAACGTGTTTAGAAAATATATCTATCGACGTCTGTAAATATTTAACGCTCTGTAAAATCATCGGTCACGAGCTATCTCTTTCCTCGACGCGATTTTTTTTAGCATGTTGTCGCAGGTCACTGCAATGCGGCTGACGGTGGCATTCGGTCAATAGGCGCACTGCCAACTTTATCCAGCTCTAAATAAGCCCTTGTTCTATTTTGCGTGAGAGGAATCGTATATGAATGTGAATTCGCGAAGAAGGCCCGAAATAAAAGCGCAGACGTTCTCATTACGTTTTCTTCCATAATATCTATTCCGCATTAAAAAAAAATCATGTTACCGCGGATTTTTTTCAGAGATGGAAATGTTTTTATATCTTATGATATTTGTATTAAATCCTCCTTTTTTTTTCGTGGCAACCCATCTCGTTCCGTTTTCGATAGACGGAAACAACCGAGAACTTCACTTCGGGAGAAAATTTCGCAAGAGAAATAATAAACGGCTCGCTTATTATAATCCTCTCTCGCTCTGCGAAAGTACATTTAATTAAAGGCGTCGAACGAGCGTATCTCCTTTCGGTACTTTCTCAGAGATGGCAGCAATTCCTCCTTTCTGGCTCGTCGATCACCTGATGGAAGCCACCTGCACTCGGTCGATAGTCGGGAACATGCGAATAGCGAGAGCCCGGGCTCCTGGCAGAAGGCAACCTGACCGCGCACCGTCGCGCGACTGCTAATCTTCCTCTCGGAGCGGCCCCGACATTTCCTAGATCGATATCCCACTCCATACCGGCGAGATCACGATCGCAAACCTTATCTCACGTCGTGACACCGCCACGCTCGCAAATTTCAGACTAAAAATGCGAAAACCCACCCGAAAAAGCATGACGTCGTTCCGGTGATAAAAAACTTCCTAAGAATAAGGCCGGAGGAGGTGACAAATGACCGACACGGGTTATCGAACCGCGTGGAGCCGTTCCCCATTTTAAGGGGAAGCATCATGTTCTCCACAACGAGAAAAATCGAATAAAGACGCTAATTTGATGTACAAAATGTCATTAAATTCTTGATTTGATGTTGGAGTTTCCGCGACTTTGCTTCTTTTCGGATTGGAGCTGACACTGTCTGGTTGCGATGACGCGAACACTGGTTGCTGTACATGTCATATTTATAAGCGAGATTCCACGATCTAGTCACATGCCGATACGGCGACGCATGGCATGTGCGTTTATCCCTACGATGTGTTTCATCATAGCTCTCGTTTTGATTAAATAAAAAAAATTTTTTGCTTCTGGCAAATAAGATTAGAAGTAAATAACATGTGAAAAATAATGTATACAAATTATATATAAATGGTTAATGAACAGTTATTAATGAATAATTAATATTACAAAGAGCACCATGTAGAGTCGTAAAAGAGAAGATTTGTGGTCATCGTTGAGATTACGCTCGCGATATCGGCGAGACACTGTAATACGAAGAACGTACGAATGTCGTAACGCGGACCAGCGTGTCTTGTCTACTACTCCACTTAATTTTTTTGGAACTCGCAGCGAGACACGTAATGTGCCCGATAGTACTCTTAAGAAAGTGAGGTAATGCCTGATAACAACGCATGATATGTGCAAAGTGAGCGAAGCGATAAGGCGTAGACTAACGCGACCAAGTTTCGAGTAATTCAAGCTGTAGCTGCGGACTGGTCATTATTTAAGCATCCTAATAAGATCGATTTTCAAGAACTATTTACGTGTCTCGTTAATTCTAACTTAGCCTTTTTATTTTAATTCTTTTTATTTCTCAAGCATGCCGATCTATCTGTAATCTTCGACGCTCTGCGGAAAGTCCAAAAACACACGCCAAGATAGCGAATAGCTCTTCGCTTTATCTGTCACAAGCTTACGGAAGATGGTATCATATCGTCGGAATGTAATTCTTGAGCGAAACGATTCTTTTGATGGAAGAAGTTACGACATCTTTGTTTTCGCAGTATGTAAGAATTACTCTGGCATCGTTAAGTATTACTAAATTATTAATACGTTTATATGTTATTGAAAAGATTAAAACGTCAATAATAAATTGTTATCTGTCGAAATGAAAAAAAAAAAAACAAATTGGAATATCGGACATCCTGTTTCGATACCTTAAAATGTTATGATGCGAAAAAGCAAGGTCTCTTTCATGGTTGAACTACATTTAGACTCGATCGACTTTTGAAACTATATCAACCACGAATGTTAGAAATGTATGCGGTTGCAAGGGATCAACCTAGAACGGCAGTATCAGCCATAAATTCGAGAAGTCACATAATTTTCCTTCGAGGAAAAGACAAGCGCTGCTGTTCTTGTCGTTCTCAGCGTGAGAAGGATAACGGAATCCGTGAAAGGAGAGCTTGCGCAACGTTCTACGAACGGATCCAATATTTTTCCTCTTCCGAGGAACATCTTGGTGAAGGAGGAGAGTAACGAAGATTCGAAAGTTGAAGGAAAAAGCCGGCGAGAGGTCGGCTACCGATCGGCCCTATTAAACCAGTCGCGGTGCGACTATTACCTTAGCCTCGCGTCCTTCCGCCAAGTTTTCTCATATCGACTACGATCGATAGCCGCCCGCATCCTCGGCTCCTCATATAATCTCCGCCAATATCGTATCTGTATGGCGCCACCTCGTGACAGGCACACCGTGGATTTGTCGATGAAACGGCCTCGCGACCTCAATCAGCGATTCTTCTCTTTCCACCTCATAGAAAGAGGCTCGTCACCTTGGAGAAAGATAAGAGAATTTCCGCAATTATTTTCGGGAAAACGTCGTCGAGTCTGAGATCAGTACAGTTTCGACGAATAAATAATTAAAAACAAATAAAATATCTGCAAGAAGAATGTCTTGTCAAATTTTTTTAAAAATTCTACTTGTTTAAGTTGACAGTTAGAGTAGAAATGCGAGCGTCAGTGATAAGAACATTTGTGACAGAAGAAAAATATGTAAACTCGTTAAATCCACTGAAGTTCACGATATTCGTCACGGTAGAAGTGTTTCTCATTAAAGAAAGTTCATTGACTTTGCGCAATTCTTCCTCTGGCAGGCTTCTCACCCTAAATTCAAAGAAAAAGGGGCGGGCAGCGGCGGAAGGGCGCGCAGTCACTTCCGCTAACTGGAAAAGCAGCGCGTCGGATTGTGAAAAATCAATAAAATCGCGCACCGGGTTTACAGCGGATCGTAGAAACGAGGGGTTCATTGACTCTTCGCGTTTCTACCTTCCACGATCTACATGGTTCTTGGAACCAAGTCGAACTTTGTAAAATCGATAAAGACGTATTGGAGCACGTGCTCGCAGAACGGCAGTACACTTGATGCCTCCTCGGATCTAATTTTCTACATATAACAGACTGTTTTCTGAGAATCGATCACGCCGCAACGCTTATATGCAGAATCGTAAGAGGAAATACGATATTTCTTTTTCTGATATGGCGAGTTTAAATCTGCAGAATGTGGTTTCTGTTTGTCGTATTTGATTTTATATCGAGACAAACTCTCTTTATGCTAACGTAGCGAAGTCTATTTGAACGCTCACATATTTATAGACGTACTTGCTGATTTATTAAATATTATTATCACGCGCATTCGGCGCGTTAAATATAGAAAGCTTGATTCTATGTTTTATTTATACGGTGTGTCGCGGATTATGTTCAACGTAAATAAGAAAATAGCATTAGCCGACGTCGTCTTTCGCCGTGGGATCTAGATTTCTGTTCAAATACCGTATTTCACGTTCTTCTCTACGTATAGTTTCCTCACAAAACATCCCCGCAAAACGTTTTCACCGGTTAAGAAGACTCCGCGTTTAATTTGAAAGCACAGAATATATGCACACATGCATCAATTGTTTTCTCTCAAGGTCGTAACGGTGCGGTGAGCCTGGATGTGTGCACGTACACTCTCGTTATCCATTCACTTTTTCAATTATATGTACACGTTTATGTACAACTCGAGAAGAGGTGAGAAAGGGGTGTTGAAGGATAAAGCGAAAAGTAAAGGGAGAAGGAGAAACAGAAAGAGAGAAAGAGAGAGAGAGAGAGAGAAACAGAGAGAGACAGAGAGAGAACGGGGGATGAAATACATAATCCAATGAAACCCTAGAGGTGGCTGGAGAACGCGGCCGTTAAAACCACCCTCTACGAATCCTGTCGTGTTACTAGCTGATTACATGACAGTTACATATAGGTCAGAAAATGAAATTACAAAGCCAGCGCTGTTCAAGGACGCGCGAAACGTATATTAAACGCCTCGCATCGTCGTTTATTCAGAGGTGACCGTGGGTGATTCGCTCACGTATCCATGAATGAAACTACATTCATTAAAGGGCAAGATGCCCAACCCCCTATACGTTATTTTCAACAGCAAGAGCTTTCTGTACTGTATTAGTAACGTTTTAATTTAAGAAATGTCACGTGAGAGAAATAAAATAATAAGTTTAGCTCAAAGAAATATTGTTTTCTAGATTAGATAATTATTCATATTTGACTATTTAATTCGAGTACATATGTATATGGATAAGTACGTTTTTTATATGTTTCTTTAGCCTATCTCTATTTTATACTATTGAGATAAATATCTCAATAGTAACGTATATATGCGTGTGTTACAAGCTTTCAAATATTATTCTTATTTATCTACTTAAAATCTTTCATTTTAGTTTAGATATTTGTCTTTCTATAGATAATCGTAGCCAAGAAGAAACGGACGTTATCTAAGATAAATTACAAATTTAAAGTGCTATTTTTCACACGGAAAGTTCGAAGTGAAAAGGGCGCGAGCTAAGCTAAGTTCGTAGCCAGAATAGCTTTTTCTTTTAGCAAAAAGCTCTCTTCTCAGAGGCTTTGTGAAGCGGCGCTGAGCGGGCGTACTTGCGATGCCATCTCGAAAAATGTGTCGTCGTGCCACTTTAGCATCGTGACAGTAGGTCAAGTTTTTAGAAAATTCGGAGGTAACATCGGTCAGCGTAATCATCTCCGCGGGAGAACGGGCACAACTCACTTCGCCTGGCCCTACCGCAAAACTTCAATAAAGTTTTCCTCCTAATAGACGTACCGTATACCGGAAACCGGACGCGCCGATAAACTTCGAGAATTTGAAACTTTATAATCCAGAATGGGCGATGCTTGAACCCGATTACTTCGTATTTCCGCGCAAGCTGCCGTGAGGAGAATTAATTTCATAAAATAATGTTTCAAAGAGCCTGTATTCTTGAAATATTATCGTTCAAAGTTGAATAACATTCGAATGCCATTGTAATAAATATAACTGCAGTTATTATGTCATTAATATTTACTATGAGAGAATACAGAGAATACCGTATTTTCTGTGTAATATTTTTATAAGTACTTGTAAATTTTAGGCACAAATAGTGGAAACAAAAAAAGTAATGTAATAATAATAATCTTCTTTAAGCTTTTAGAGCTCTTTTCTTAAGAAAATTTCTTTGAAGAGATCTATATTTGTAGAAAATAATATATATTTTTTGTAAAATCGTCTCTCCACGAGTCCTCCTCTCATCAATCACTTTTTCCGTCATCTGCTCTCTTAAGAGTCGTCGCTCATCTTCTTCTGCACATCTTCCTCTTTTGTGAGAGGCTGACACTCCCCGCTGCTATCGACGCGGCTTCACTTATATACTACATCGTTATTTAACTTTATTTTCCAACGGATCAGATTTTAATTGCGGCTGAGGCGCGCAGTGAATTAAAACAAAAGAACCTCGCCACTAAGACCGCTGACGTCATCCCAACAATTTTCAAGATAATTATATACGAAACAATGAAGGTGCCAGTCTATCGAACGTGCTCAAAGTTATGTCTTTCTTTCTATACTTTCCCAATCAATAGCACGATATAATTTAAAAACAACTCGATCCTCGAAAGACGAAATATGAGTAAAGTTATTATCGTTACAATGGAAGAGAATAATTGAAAGAAACAAATATATATAAACTGTAGACCTCTCGTAATTTTTCAAATAAGGTATCTTTCTTTTACATCATTTGTAAGAGCTCTCGTCCCTAGGGGTAAAGAGGAATAATTCCGACAATACTGTGAAAGGGTACATTAACGCTCTATCACATCGTCCTAATTTCCCGTTGAACACTCCCAACAACTTCAGTAATGCACCATGCAACCCGCCAGGAACATAGATACCCAACTATCATACACCCACCTAATCCAGGTTACCCTCTTCGTGACCCGTCAATGGTAGCTACCTCCTCAGCGCTCGCATTGTCTTCTCTAGAAGCAGCGGTGCGATCGATAAATCCCAACGATGCCGGACTATAGCCATTCCGCTAAACTCAGCGCTCTCCTATTTGCACCATCGCCCGTTTCTCTGAGGCGAAGAAGACTTTCGCGGCGAACCCTTTCGGGATCAAGTAGACGGGTTCGTTTGATGTTCGCTAGGGAAAAATCTGAGATTTTTCGCGCCGCGGTGTCCAACCCCCGATCCCGTTCATCCTCTCTTTCTCTCTCTCTCTCTCTCTTCCTCTTCTGGTTGTTGTACGGTTTCGTCATACGGAAACTGCCCGACACGGTAGACTCTCAGCGCTGGCACCCTTGCCCTTGACTACAGGGTGCGAGAACGCTCGTCTGAGGGGTTCGTCGGCTCTCTCTCTCTCTCTCCCTCTCTCTGCTCCCCTCTTCCTTCCTCTCTCTCTTTCTCTTCCGGCAGACAGGTCGGGCACAAAAAAGAAAATGAGGAGTGAAAGGGTTAGAGGAGGAACGTCGCAGACGAGACGCATGTCGTCCTGCCTTCACAGCTTTCACCTTCTCACTCTTCTCAACACGATGTACGTTCGTTCATCCGTCCGTCTGTATGTACGCACCGCATAGTTGCATGGCGTCGTCTCTCTACGTGCCGACGTAAAGTGAGTAGAATCGCGTCGAGTGGAGGGTGCGGAGTGCCCCGACGGTGCGTCGAGTGATCATTCGGGGTTGAGTTGGTTGGTTAGTTATTCGATTGGTCCCCCGGTCCTACCGTAAGAGGCCCATTCATGTAAAGATCGCCGCTGTGTCATGGCATAACAGTATTTCGCGTACAGCGTACGTGTAACGCGGATCAATTAAAATAGATACACGTATTTCCTTCTATTTGTACAAAATCATTCGTTCGTCCCGTAGTCAGGTCGATTATATTACCGCAAACCGTCACAAATAAACTTGTAATAGGATTAAAATTTTGCAGAACGCTGAATGGCACTAGGAAATATTTTCATGTAGATCCCGCGCTCGGTTTCGCGCGCTAATTGCTCTTCAATTTCAATGGCATCGTTATGTCGCACGTTTACGCGGATTCATATCGGGGCGATCGACCTCGAGTGCACTCTCCATGTAATAGACGTAGACTCGAAGCGACGTAATCAAACGGTGCATTAAATGCAACGTTACGACTGAAGATCGATGCGCGAAATATATATATAGCAGTGTACGATCACGAACGTTGCGCTACGTCAACATAAAGAAGTAAGCCGTAGCGGACACCGCGCTATATTTTATCGCTACGCGACGTATAATTGGAATCTACAAAGTTGATAGCGGAAAAGCGTTGTGGCGATACGTCATAAAATGCGTTTTTCCCAATTTGCCCATAAAGTCGAGTTAAAAGATGTATTCCCTCTCGTCACTGTCACGTTATCGCGCAATATAAAATTTGTAGCAGTCAGCCAAGTTTATGCTTTACATCTCCGAATTATTTAAAGGAGATCTACAAGTGAGATCTTATTCTTTTCTATTTTATAACGCGTAAAGTTCAGTAACACAAGTTTCCATATGTTGTCCTATTTTCTCTGCGATTATATTTATGTGCATTTTTAATGGTAAACGATTAAGTTGTGTCATTTACAAATTAATATTATCGCATAATTAATGAGCCTTCATTTATCCATCTTTTAAGATTATTATTATTATTTTTTGTTGTTTCTTTTTTAACAGTTTAAGTTAGAAACCTGTTCATCTAATTACGGTATCATGATGTCGCATCTGCGGCATCAAATTCGAGTCGCAGGTTCAAGGATAAGACTGGTAGAAGCTTTTAGGAGTGTAACGTGGGAGTGTAAAGAGCTTTCGTAAGGTATTTCATGAAATTGTTAACACATTCCCGTCCGTTGTAAGAGAGAGCATAACTCGCTGCAATTGCGACACAAGATTTCAAGGGATTTTCCAGTGTTTCCGGTTTAACGGTGTTAACACGTGAACCGCTACTTTCGCGAATATTGCACGCTCGTTATACAGTCGTCAATTGCACGCAGCTTAGGAAGATATGAGACATACCTTTCAGATGTTCTGGGGTATCCGCCGCGCCGGCTCGCATTATGTCGCTCAGATAGTGTTCCAAAGTCCTCATGTTGTCTAACGGTGAGTTTCCATTAGCCGTCATACGATCCTGGAAAATATCGAGGAGACACCATGAGTTTTATATTCGTAATGGCTCCTGTAACAATTGTAGCATTATGTTTTACGAGAAAAAACTATCTTTTTAATATCAATACTAGAAATAATTTTAAGCAATTACCAGATAAAATGGGAGATACGAAGTCATTATAGCTCGACAAATAGCTTTCGCAATTATGTATCTTGACCTGAATATGCGGTATTTAAATAGAATATGGTATTTTTTTTGCAAGTCTACAAATCTTAATCTCGAAATGCGTCAGTCAGTGACGAAATGTTTGCCTGGTTCATTTAATTTCGCGCGGACGATACTCGCGGGCCTCCATTACGACGATTGTCTCGCGCGAGACAAGAACCGAGGGTGCGCTCTCGCTATAATATACAAAAAGTCGCGCATAAAACTCCATGAATTTTGAATTTTTCAATTTCCACCGCGAGCCATTTCAAGAGATAAGGTGCTTACTTCTGGTTAGGAAAAAAGCTTTCTAGCGGTGAGCGAATGTACTGAATGGAATACCGCGTAAACCAGCAGCGGCTCCTTGGGAGGAGGACAAGTGAAGCGGAGAACTTGAAAAACGATAAGAGAGAGAAGTAACGTTCCGGACGGTGGAAGGAAGTATCTGCCAGAAAGAAGCATACCACCCGTGAGCAGCAGGAAAGAAAGTACGGGGATAAAAGACGGGCCAGAGAAAGGCCTGTAATAGACCACTTGTAACGAATCGGGGAGTGCAGTTAAAGCGGGGAGGTATTCAAAAGTCCACCCCCGACATCGTGCCACACCCTTAATGCACATCCGTTTCCTTTCTTTTATTTCGGCTATCGCGCGACCGAAACGCCATGCTTCTGACGAAAGTTTGATAAAGCCTGACACGGCCCTCTTTTATTTCGGACGTCACGCCACGGAATTGTCGACTTCCCCGCGTCGAAGGTTCGATAAAAAGGTCGGCCATCGAAAATTAATAATCTTCGCGATCAGGTCAATACGTCATATCCATCGTCCGTAAATCTTGATCGATTTACGCGTCATAGGCAAAGATTCAAGCAAATTTACGATTTACCAAGATACAATTTAATTAACCATTCGCAGCCATAGATTCTCTACGAATGCTACTAAACAGTGAAAGATTATACTCAATAAATTATATTTTTTGTGTATGTTATAAATTGCTGCAAATGACGACAACTTTTAGCTAATAGTACAATTTAAAAGTAGGGACCAATTATACAATGTCGATTTATTCACCGAGTTTAGCTTGTAGCGAATGATTAAATCGTATTGAGATACAGTGTAAAAATTTTTTTCATGCTGCTTGAAAAGTGTTTATCAAGAGTAATCCGCACGAGTACGTTTTCCTTTCGCAGCGATTTCTTTGTCCTGATTTCTTCTCGTGCATGTAATGTCTCGTAAAAGAAGCAGACAAGGAATTATGGGAAAAAGAAATGGGTGAGACATGATAACGGAGGAGAACCAAGAACCTTTGAAGGTGACCAATTGAGAAGAACGGCCGGTGTAACGAAAAATAACGGGCGATGGCACGGTGCAGGAGAAATGTCTATTCGCGCAAATAAATGCTCCCCCTTGGAGCATCGCCGAGTGGACGGAAACGTCTTGGAACGTCTATGGTATAAATGTTTCATATTTTTACGTGTCTGTTACTGTTTTACGAGAGAAAGTCTGCTCTTCGAAAACATCTATGAACAATCTATGACCTATGCGCGAAGCTAGAAAATAAATATGTGAAATTTTGATAGCGCAAGGCTAGAAAAATCTAAGAAAAGATCAATTCCAAACTTTTCGGAGAATTTCTGTTTCTGAAGTATAACACGTCTAGAATAGTTTGCATAAACATACAATATCTCATTACGTATTAGTGCCATCGCTACTTAATGAATCGTAAATCTCGCGCGTAATAGTTTACTTGATATGCGATATAAATAAATCTCTCACAGCGTGTGATAATCCTCACACGTCTCGCCCATCCTGGACCAATATTGAAATTTACGCCAACGCGCGAGCGAAGCGCGGCCTTCGCCGTCGTCCTGGAAGGAAACGACCGTGACACTTATTTGGTCAAACGCGGCGGGGCACGGGGAAGGACAGAGAAGGGAGAGACGGACATACCCAGGTATATATTGTACGAATGGAGCGGAGAGGAGCGAAAGGGGTGGACCCCCCGATGTCAAATAATCGTGCCCATCTTTCCACGCCGGCATGGCCGGTGGAGGTGCAAAAGGTGGCCCCACCTTCTCCTCGAGCGCGTCCCCTTCGCGCCGCCCGTATAACCCCATGGTCTTGGTGTCTCTTCCTTCCTCGTGCACGCGGGCCCCCCGGACCCCACCTGGGTACCAATCCGCTTCCCTCTCCCGGGCCGTTCCGCGCGCGCGTGCACGCACACGGGCGCACGCGCGCACCCACGCACCCACAAGCACTGGACTCACGCGCGAACACACACACACACACACATTCACATAGAGGGGAAACGTTTCTCGGCTCCGTTCTGTCTCTCTCTAGCTCACGCGCGCGGTGGAAAATCAATATAGGGAAACCAGGAAGCAACGGCAGGGCGTCGACAGCAACCTCCGTGCAGGCTCCGTCCCGGTACCACCCCTACTCGTCGTCCCCGTTCTCTCGTTGTGCATCCCCTCTCCCCGTTAACTCTCTCGCGGTCCCCTCTCCTTCGCTATTTCCGTTCCCCGTGCCCTATTCGGTATTGCTTGGCTATAGTACTCTCTGTATCCGTAATTTCCATTCGGGGCTGATCGTTAGGGATCTCCGATGTAGTCCTTCGCGCAACTGTTTATTGACGATCCTCAATACCGTCTTGATCGTGACTACCGCTACTGTCTCGGCGACCACCCCTCCGGTAGGACACTGCGCAAATTTTCCCCCACTGTCGAGGAGTAGGTATAGGTATGCGGGTCGGGACAGGGAGAGGTAGGAAAACTGCCGTGGAATTGGGTGATCCGGAAGGAGACGTGAGGAAAACACCGCAGCATCGTATGTACACGTCGGGGGAAACGCTGGTTCCCGTACCACGGACGGGTTGTACATCACGGAGATGTATCTTCGGATGTATCTCCGTGCCCCGCCGGCGATTCGTTATCCCATCCGCGCGAGAGGCACGTACCTATATATCGTATCCCTTCTCCTTCCCCCTCCCGACCAGGACTCGCGAATGTACATACATCGTATCGACGAATTCGCGCGGCATCCGAACGCGAGCGGAGGATCCACAACAATCCTCCTCGATCGAAGACACGCAGTACGCACACGCCGTGCAACTCTCCTCCCGTGTATCAGTTACGAGAATTTCATTCGACCTAGAACCCCACGCGCCTCCGTGGCTGTGAGGCGCGCGCGGTCGCGGTTGGCCCAGTTCCGAAGTTGGTGGCTCGTAAAAAGCAACGACACCTCCTCTTCGCTCACGACCTCCCTATATATATATTTATATATATATGTTATATGTGTCCGTGTGTATGTATGTATGTATGTATGTATGTATGTATGCGCGCGCGCGCGCTAATACTATCGTTCCTCTCTGCTGACCCCACGTTTGCGAATGACCCGTGGCCTGTCATGGGCACATCCCGACCTGGTCGGGATTGAATTATAGCGAGCGGTGCAGAGGTGCTGAATGTAATCCAGGAGTGGTCCGGGAACACTGGTGTAAACGCACGTAAATTTTCTAGGGGCTGACACCGCGTGTCCATCCGTTTTGCGCAGTCTCCGCGAGAGCGAGGCGGCCGTGACGTAATGTCCGCACGACCGGTGCGACATTCCCGGTTTACGTTACATTCGTGGAGAAACGGCAGAAATTTTGTCGCCCGCGTCCTTTTAACACAGATATCATTCGATACTTTCGCAGGCACACGTTTCACATACGCAGAAAACTACCTTGAAAATAGCGTAGGACGAAGACGATCTTCGTGCTTCATTTCGGAATACGCTTTCGACATCTGTCATAGAACATAAAATTATGTTTCCTGTACCTTGACCACAGAAATAGTACCTTACATTAGCAAATAAAGCGGGGCGCCGAAATGATATCCACGCACGGAAACTGCGGGCTCTAATGAGCCATCAAATGTTCATTAGGATACACTTAGAGCGTATTAGGGCCTCACCCTAGATAAACATGCGATTAATTACGCGATAAATAAATCTATAAAGCGATTTACGAAGGGGGACGTAGGAAAATAATGTCCGGAAGTAAGTTGGACGACGATTAATTTCGACGGAGGGCAAATAAAGACCGAGAGGAACTTAGGCGGAGAGGGGGGAAAGCTAGAAGGGGAGAAACGTAAAAAGGGGTGAAACGTGTGAGGCAGGAGCGAGTATATATATTCAGATATATATGCAGACGGCGCAGACGCCTTCAAGTTCCGCGTTTTTCGTCGTGCACCTGGTTTTTTTAGTCTAGACGCGAATGTTCCCATTTCATCGGGACCATCTTCGTCACCTTTTGTGCCGTCCCCTTTTCTTTCGGTCTGACTGCTGCGTGTTTATATTCCACCCTCGCCGACGCTCGTCCGCGCTATTTTACATGCGTTTACACACGCGCGAGTCTGTGTTCCGCATTTGGGCCGTGGGGGGAGGGTGGTCGCGTCTGTATTGTGACAGTCGGAATATCCATTATTTGGAGGAGCTGAACGAGACGAGTAATTATTATGTCGGACGCGACACTGTCGTAAAAGGGAGAGGGATAGAAATAATAACGCGAGAGTGAGAATGTATTATATCGCGCGGGAAAGGATGGAAGAATTCAGGCTGCGAAGCACGACATTCTGTTGATGTCTGTTGCGGCGCATTACAATTGTATTTTATCTCAGGCGCCTTATTCCGGGCGTTTGATACCGAAATGGTATATAGTTACTTTATTACGTCGCGCATGTCCCATGCGCACGTGTACGGCATAGGAATAATTAATTTAACTAATCCAGCTGTAATTTCAAAGGGGTCACGTCGCACGGGAAATCGATTGTGTCGCTACTTCTATTAATCACGTGCTAATAACAGCGTTCATTGGGACATGTAAAAGAATTAAAGAATTAGCTGATAAGAGATAAAGTCATTACCCGGAGACAAGAATCGGCAGCCTCATGACTTTCGGAGCTTAGAAGTCAATCGTAAATGAAAAAATTCGATCAACCGCAGTCATATCCTTCTTTCGCTTCATGACCGTAATCGCGTCACCCGTTATCCGATCCGATTACGCGACGTGCAAAGTCCTCCCCGCAAACGCGAGCGGAGGGTGCGGATGGCACGCGGAGAGGGTGCAATATAACCTGAATCCCGAGGCGTGTGCGGAAGCAACGGTTCCAGCCGGCTAGCGCAAAAGTAGGTCACCTCCATGGAGCGGAGCTCGCGGACGAGGGAGGGGGTGGCGTGGAGGAACACACACAGAGGCGGCAACATCGGCGTGCCGCGATGGCGGCCAAAGGGTGGAGAATGTGGCGGGTACCGTTGTGCTATCGGCTCTCGTTGCGGACAATAGTTCTGCTTTTGCCAGTTTAGGCTCACTGCCTAATGCACGATCGAAATATTTTGAATACAATGATGCCAGAGACTGTAGTCCAGAATGTTAACTCTCTGTGTGATCGTGCGACCCTCTGTCGCAGGACTTTTGCTAAAGTAGTTTATGTGGAAATAAGAGGCAAATGTCTGTAAGTTTCTTGTTTCAAATTAAAGATACGCTAGTAAAGATAGTGAGAATGTAAAGAATTTATATACAGTTATCTTTCTCTTGTGTACGATTTAGTTAGCCAAAGCACATACATAACAATAGAGAGAACAAAATTGTTCTCTCGCCTTAACGTAAACTAAAAAGATGTGATAGGTCGCTGACATAGCTCGATTAATTTCAATTGTCTGAGCAAATGATCCTTAGTTTAACATTCTAATGTAATTAGCAGAAAGATGTTATCGAAAGATGTTGACCTCAAAACGATTCAAACAACAAAGATTTAAAAAATTCCTCTAAAAAATTCTTGAAGCTTTTTTAAGATATTACTTTAATACTGTCATAATTCCTGAAAATATTTCATACGTGTAATAATACAAGCTTTTCTCGCGTGAATGCTCGGATTTGTAAATGTGATCGCATACGTCATATCGCGATAGACTGATACTATCTTGGTTGCTTCGTGCTATCAAAAAATCATGCTCGCGCCAACGGCAAATGCCAGAGCGCACCTAGCTCGCAACGTACCTTCGTGGTAAACTGATCGGGCCAACGAAATTACGTAACATATCGAACGAATCGAGTTAAACGTCAGGATGTAACTGGAAGACCTGGGTAAACAGCCATCGTAATTCTCCGCGCTCGATACTGGGCGGTCACCGTGTCTGTGTAAGCGGTTAGCCGCATTTCATTACATAAGGCACGGGCAGCTCACGGTGAAATATGCGTGTGCAATAATCTGTCGATATACGAGACCATCACCGCTAAATTCGATCTATTATCAAGGCAAATATCACGGGAATCAAGAGGCAATCGCGCACGATCGTCTTGTTCCAATTTTCTTTTTTTCCTCACGCTGCTTCCACCATGACGCGATCGCGTTGTCGTTTCACGTTTCGTTCGGTTTTATATCGCGAACTAAATCCTTGCAACTTTACGACAAAGATCTGAATTATTTCTGGACTTTTTACTAGAATTGGTTTTATGAACGTCCCATATATCGGCAGATTTATGGCGATACTCTGTTACTGCCAGTTCTGCAAAGTAATTCGCAGTTACTAGTTCTCTATATTTGAACTCATAGGAAACAAACTATTTTCACGATATCATAACTGTATTATGTCATTATAGATATTTCGTTCGGCCATTTATTGGCATGCGTTTCCCGACGACAAGCATTAAGACTAAATAATCGTATTTCTTACGTTGAATAAAAACGCGTACAAATCTTGCCTAAGAAAACGTACGAACGAACATGGAGGTTCTCGTTGAACTGCTATGCGGTAGGACGCACCCCGCGCGAAAAATCTATATCGCAGGGAACCGGAGTAACCTATAAACCCCCGCACTGGGTCACTTCGCACCGGCGCAGTCCGGAATTCAAATAGGACGGTGCTTAAATTAGGTTAACATCTAGACGGCATAATGGAATGGCACGCTCGAAAAATTTCCTTCTCCAACTTCCTGCTCTTGCTCCCCCGACGTTTGATTTAGCGGCCGAAAGAATTGAATGAATTACTGCGCGGAAATATAAATTGCATTGTTTCGGAATATCTAGTTGAATCGTATTTAGTTTTCGCCGCACGTATTATTTCACGTGTGTATATGCATCCATCCATATCTCCACCAGCAGAAAACGGACAGAAATATTTAACAGTAAATGTAGCTAGAGAATTTCCTTTTTCACAATATTCAATCAAAGTGAACGATTGAAGACTGCTATCAGATTTTCGATTTATCAATTCAAAAACTATATTTATAAATTATTATCGATGTCCCCATTATTATCGAAATATCAGACAAACGTAAGTCTGCTTCAGCCGTATAGGGATAGCTTGTGTGTCTTACCCTCGGTTAGTACTTATTTCAAGGACAAATTTACATCGTGTTGTCAGAAAGCGCAACGCAATTAACACTTCCAACCGACATGCTATGCATACCACGGTTGCTTTTTTTTCAAGTTGCGTTGAGAGTCACGCAAAGCATGTCGGTTTAATATTTCGGTTATACGAACACGCGATTTTACCTTCATAATGCAAGAAAAATTCACATGCATGACAGATGATTTATTTCATTAAAGGATATTATTCTCTGTCACACTCAGTCTCCTTCAAAAATAATTAACTTATTAAGTAAAATACGAGGGTAAAATATTATACTAGTCTACATAAAAAAATGGGACAAACTTCGAGTAGCACTCGTTAAAATAATACGACGAGGCTTTTCATTTGGCGACAGTGTCCACGTGTTGAGAACACGGCATGTGAAAGCATTAAAATTAAGGTCACATATATACAAAGGTAGAAGAGAAAAATTATAGCATAATAAAAACTTCCTGTAAAAAATTAGATTACATTTACGTTACGACTTAGATTATTTTAACGTTTATTTAGAATATATTCATAACTTTTTTTTTGTATATATATAAATATCAGATTGTAATAACAAACTCCCTCGTGCAAAACTGTACAAAGAGTAAATATATTAAGTTTCATGTTTCTGCGAATTTCTAATTTTCTTATTATTTTCGAAGTCTGTCTCAACTCAAAGATTAAATTTCAAAATAGGTATTCCATGTTTTTGATGAGGGAAAATTCCCTCTAACTTAATCAAAGGATCCATAGACAAAAAGAAAATGCGGGAAGTTTAATGACGATCGGTTCGTACGCGAGGTTCTTTAAATTCATTCGGCAGAATGCACACGAAAGACTTTCAAAGTGGCTGCCGTCGTGCCTGCCGTGTGCGGATAAAAAGTTTTCCCCAAGAAAGTCTTTTCGTGTTTTCTTCTTAACCGCGGTACACGCGGAGTAAAATTAGCCTCGCACCTTCGATCTATCGGAGATCAATTTCGACCCCGGGACGAGGGCGACCTTCGCGCGCGACATATTGCGAGCCGTCTCTCCCCCTTTTTCTAACGATCGGCGACTCTGTCCGTCCGTACGTCGTTCACGTGACACGTTTCACAGGCGTTATTACACTGTTTAGTCCGGCGCGATAAAACACCGTAAATAAATAAGAACGCTATTGACCCTCGGGAAACGCCGGGCCAGCTTCGTTAGGAGTTCCGTTTCCTCGCGTTTCGATCGTTATTTCGACGGCGAATTATGCGTTCCGTAATGGCGTTTTCATGCTCGCCGCACGAGGTAAAGAGCGAGCGCGACCGCGACGGCGTGATGGTAATCGTTATCTCTACGCGTAGCCGCTACGTTACGATTTTTCTATTTTTTTTTCTCGACGCGATCACCGACACAAGCAAAGCTGCGATCGTGTGTGGACGGGTGGGTGCGCACACGCGCACACACGCGATCGGTATCCACTGGCGATTGGTCCCCTCGACATATCGGCCAGGCGACCTACTACACGTGCCCCGATTCCCCTCTCAAGGTGAATGACGAGCAATGAGTTATCGGACTTCGAGCTCGGGCATTTCTTCGCTCTGTTAGGCGCTTTTGCCGCATTACCTGGGCGCGTGCGCGCGCGACTTCTAATCCGCGACACACTTGTGCCCGTGTATTATTCATCGATCGCTCGAACACAGTCGCATCGCAAAGCGAATCGGAAAATCGACGGCGAAAAATCGCGAAGATCGACGAAAGAACGATGATGGGTTTTTCTCATTCTCATATTTTCTTCCATTAATATCTTTTATTATCGGCTACTATATCAACGTATATGTACCGTAACGTTTCATGTGTTAGTATCAGTCGCTATATTTTGGATAACGTAATGTGAATTTAACCATAATAAATAAAAGAAATTGTATATTTCATAAAAACTGAATGAACGTCCCAATTATATTTTCCTTTACGCGTTTTCAAGATATTCAAAAGCAAAAAAAAATAAAGAAATTTTTTTTAAGACGAGATAAATTTTAAATAAAATTTTACACGCGCAACTCTTGCGTAATATTTTTTTCAAGTTTGTAGCGTCTTCTAAAAACTTGACAGGATAAAATTACGCATTTTGGCAATTAAAATTAAAAAAAGAAATTAAAAAAAGAACCGTCGAGGAACGTAGACTGTGTATCGTAATTTCTACTGAAGGTAGTATTTAATTGAATCGGTATACGGATCATATTCACGACTTGTTTGTGTACGAGCTAATTGTTCTCGGCGACGTACAGTCAATTCAATGATGTTAAGGCTGCTGATATCGATAAACCGACGCGACGTCTTTTGCACTGCACGCGGCGCGGCGCGGCGCGGCGCTCACCTGTTCGTTCCTTGGAACACAGTCGTGTGATGTGACCGATATAAATCTGACGAAATGCCGAATTTTTGTATACCGGCCAAGAAAGAAAAAAGAAAATATCGAGACAATAACTTGTCTGTCAACATCAAATAATATAAATAGAATAGTAATAAAAAATTACATGGACCGTCTTTAATTAAACTTGATCAATACGCAGTATTTTTAAGATACTTTATATCAACGGAGACGTCTCGGAATTTCTTTAGTTTAAAAATTTATGCTACACTTCTTAACATATTGTGATACTATATCGACGATATTTTACTATCGTAAATAGAACGCGTCTTCGACCGTAGTCGTTTTTTTTTCTCACGATTTTATACAATAGACACTATTATTTGGCATGATAAAGAAATCGTGGGAAGGAAAACGGTATATAAATATACATATAAATGTTGAAACAAGGTATGCGCGAAGATGATAGCTGAACGACAGCATGACGACACCCGCCATTTCTCTCGGATAGTATGCAGATCTATTTTCGAGTGGTGGTTAAAATAGCTGAGCTTAAACTTCTGCTAGACACTGTCGGAGTTACCACGTCGGTAAGGAATTGGGTCAGACTTGAACGACAAAATAAGTATCAGCGGAGTAGTTTCAGATAGCGCAGATAGATAACAAAAAATGAGTAAAATCGATTATTAATGGCAACTTTGATAACTCTTATCTACATGGAAAAAGTAGTTGTCCCGAAATAACGTCTTAAGAGGTGATGGTCATGTATTTTTAAGAATATTCATGTCTTTTTTCCATACACACACACGCGCGTCTATTATTACGACCTATATATATTTTTATAATTTGATGATAAATAGGTATTTTTATCTTTCAGTATATTTGCCCAAAGTGTGCCACAGAAATATAAAATTATAATTCATGAAATATACATCTACAACATATAATATATATATATCTATTTAGTAAATGTATGATCCTCAAAGAGAGATAATTTTTAAATAATTTAATAAAGATACCTAGTGAACTAATTTCAACTCTCTTTATCCAACCGTCATTTCGCTATTCATAAAATTATTACGGAAAATTATTAATACCTCGAATGGAAGAGATCTGTTACAAAGGGCGCAATAAATAAAAGTGATAATGATAATATAAATGGATTTTATCCAATAAGAATATAATATCAACAGTATTACGCAGTAATCCGGTATTAAATTTACTTAAATTAAGCTTCATAGTCGTGCAAAACCAGGATAATATAAATGAGATTATTTATTCATTTGCTAACTGCACCGCAAAAAAATATACGTATATAACGCTAGCTTTAAGATCAATATCGTGTTAAATCTCTGATACGTCATTGTACGTCGGACGTGAAAATGGAGCGAAGGTGTGGAAAAATATATAATCGAGGAAAACGCTGACCCGTATTTTCGCCCGCGCGCCATTCATTCCATTATCTATTCCTTTTCTATTTCTATATATATTCGCGCCGCTATTCAGCGACGGCACATGTGCGGAACGTACTTAACGTGGCTACGGAGATTACGCCGAAAAGTGAAAGACTCCCGGAACACTTTCGATATATGTAATACTTCGGCCTGGCGAGCTTCCTCAGCGCCTCGCGATACGTATGAGGTATCGTTATCACGCGGGTAGATATGCGAAACGCCGCGCGGCGGAGAGATAACCCGGATTTCACCGCGTAAAATTCCCGCGTGGACGGAAAACGCGCTCAACCGTCGACACGGCCGGCCCGGCGGTATAACCGTGGCTCGCCTGGTACCTCGTACGTTTACGACCTAAGTCCGCTGCAACATTATCGCGCCGTTAAAAACGACGGTGTCACGTCGGACGGCCGTACGACTACCGGAACGGCCGTTGTATCGGCTAAATTTAAATGCGTGAAGTCTCTCTCTCTCTTTCTCTCTCATTCTCGGGGAGCAGTTGCATAACCCGAGGTGGCACGAGTAACGCGTGCGGTGCGGCACCGTGGCGCACCGAAAGAACGCGAAACTGCGGAAGTCGGGAGCATAGCGCGCGCCTTCCACGACGGCCTACGAGACCGCATGATTGCCGGCGCAGTTTTACAAGCGAGTACCCTTGGCTATACTACCTGCTTCAACCCGCGATCGATAACGCGATGCCACTCGGCTGTGAAAAAAAGTCGAGGCAACGAGTCCCCGTGCCATCGGTGCCCGCGAGTCGAGTAAAACAACAAACGGCGCGCGGTCGTCCCGAGTCCCCTTCTTTTACCCGTGATCTGTGCAACCAATCGACGCGAATAGCATGCGGAGAAGAGAACACAATCTAACTGGCTGACAGCATGTGTGATCAGCACGTCGCTAATAGCGTCAGATTTTTATACGGATTTTTAAACGAATTACTAATTTACTCGATGATAATAATAATATCATCAGCGATGTTGATTTTTTAGCTTATCCATTAACCAACTAGAGACAGTTGATTTTTCACACGAACAAGGGAAAATCGATTAGTTAAAAATCTCTTTCTGGCACTCTACCAGATGGAGTTATTCTTCTTTACAAAAGAGCTTCATTCTAACGGCGTGAAGTGAGTCATTCCCGAGATAAATAAATCGAAGCGTTCAATACGGCGGTGTTCCAATTCGCTTGTTCGGAACTCGAGGATTGATTTTAAAATGGCAAAAATCAGATATCCCATAAATTAAATTAAATTTCAACTCCCGCATTAATTTCCTAAAGTTCGTAGAAAAGTGGGTTAAATCAGCATAACTAACCACGCGAGGTCAGCTTCCTAAACTTCACGCAGAGTGAAGACTAGTTTTAAGACTTGCGACTGACTCACCTGCTGAAATGGCGGCATCTGCAGCAGGTCCCTCTCCTCGGCGGCGGTTACCTCGAAGGTCGGTGCCGGTTGGGGTGGATATATGTTACCCTTGCCGGGGTACGAGGTGCTCCGACGAAACTTGACCGGGCTGATGCAGGAGGGATGCGCCGCCGCCGGGCCCGGATGGCCCGGGAACGTTGGACTTGGCTTGCGGCCTTGCAGACCGGCCGCGGCCGCAACCGCTGCGGCGGCGTGCAAGGACGAGTGCAGCGGCGGTAAGTTGGGCACGGATCTGCCACGGTTCCACGGAGATAGGCCCGGACTGGCGACCGCGGCGGCAGCCGCTTGCGGGCCCGCGCCCCACTGCTGCGGGGCCTGCGGTCCGCCCGACCACGCGGCGTATCCTTTGCCGGGCAGATAGACGCTCGGGTGCGACGTCGGCGGAGGTTGTTGTTGCTGCTGTTGGTGCTGTTGCTGTTGTTGTTGCTGCTGTTGCTGTTGCGCGGACGACACTTGCAGACCGCCGTGTCTGGTACCGGTGGGCGCACCCGCGTTACCGTGCTGCTGCTGTTGCTGCTGCGGAAAGTTATGACTGGCCGTGATAGCTCGTCGGGTACCGGTCGAAACCGCGCCGGTGCTGGCGAACAGGCCTGCGGGCCCACCAGCCGGGAAATTCTGAAAGGCGGCGATCGAGCCGTTGACCGGTAACGCGGTGTGCAGGCCGCCGTCGTCCGGTGCGGACCAAAGGCTGGGCACGCGGCCACCGGGATCGGCGAAACCCTGCAGAGCTGAGGTCGTGCTGCACGTGATGTCCTTCTCCGTCGACGAGGGAGTCGTCGGGGTGATGGCGATGCTCTCCGCCTCGATCACGTCCTTCGACTTGTCCTGCCCAGCCACGGTGTCGAGGGCGCCGCTCGGCGAGAGCGGTGCGGGCTTCCCAGCGGCTTGCTTCTCGATCAGCAGATCGTCCTGCATCGTGGATGTCGTTATGGTGACGGCGGCGCTGAAGTTGCTGCTGCTGCTGTTGCTCGTGATTGCGTTAGGTTTCGGGCTGGTCAGGGTACTCGAGAAGAGGCTCGCGCTGTAATCCCCCATAAATCACCGCGGAGCTTTCGTTCGCGGAGCGTCTTCGCGACGTTGACGACCGTCACGATAACCGGCACCTCCAGCTAGGCCCTTTCGGAAACTTCCTCCTTCTCTCCACTCGTCTCCCACGGGCCTCGTTACTCGCGGCTCGGGGGTGTCGTTGTCGTCGAACGCGAGGACCGCGCGTGTCCTCCACGTAGAGTAACTTGCCGTCGTAACTCGAACTCTCGTCCGGCACGAGCTTGCGGGACAAACTATCGATCCACGCGTAAAAACACCCACGGAGAGAGACTCCGGAAACCAAAAGACCGCGCGGTGATCCTCCTCGTCGCGTGTCCTCCTCTTCGTCTTCTCTTCGCGATGTCTTCCTTTTGCTGTTCTCTCTGTTTTCTTTTACTACTTTTCTCTCTTGACTGGTTTCCCACCTTCTATTTTCACGCCTCGGTCTATTTTTCTCGGGAGCCCAAGGCGTATGTATAATCTCGTTCTCCCTCGTCTTCCTCGTCCCCCGATCGCCTCACTTCCGATCGCGCACTTCTTTTCCTCGAGACGTTTCTCTAAATCCAACTGACGCCGCGTCGCCCCGGTACGATTCGGCAGCGACCCTGTCTCCGTGGCATCCTCTTGGCTGTCGGGGAGCCAAGCTCACTCGGCGACGCGCGTTGTCATCGTCGTCGCGGCGCTCCTACGCGAAGCGCTGCTCGTTGCGAAGCTTGCTCCTGGCTGCCTCCCCCGCGTTCGATCGTCCACTCGCTCGCCGTGTGCGCGTCTCGTTCCGCGGGCTATCCCCTGGCGAACATAATTTCGATCCACTCGGCGGGGATACACACCGCTGGACCACTTGGAATCCTCCCAAATACGCAGCGCAGCGCGCGCGACCTTTCGCTCGCCACTATCACACACACGCGACTACGGTACGAGGTCGCTCCGCGGATCGTATCGCGGATGCGGAGGCGGAGGAGGAGGCGGAGGCGCTGGAGGACGGGAAGAGAGCGGGAGGGAAGAACGTGTGTAGCGTATACCGCGATACGTTTCACCACCCCACGGTCCGACGAAGCGGAACGACTCGCGTCCTTCGCGTGGCGATCGCGAGCGACTCCGCGACTCTGGCTGTCACGCTGAACCCGCTGATATCCCCCAGCGGTGGCGGCGGCGGCGAGCGAGGGAGGGTGGCTGGTCTCGAGGACGACGATAGGCAGGATTCCCCGCGGGAAGCGCACTCGCGGGACCGACAGTCGTGCGCTACTCCCCCGACGACGCGACGTGTCGCCGTCGCCGATCGCCAATTGTTCCGCGTATCGGCGCCGCGGCGTATCGTCTGTCGCGCGCGCGCGATCGATCGATCGCCGATAAGCTCCGTTTTACGTACGTGAGGTACGCTCACGCGGCGCGGACGAACGTGGACGTGGAGCTCGCCGATGTGGTTTATTGCACGCTCGCGCGCAATACACGCACACACGCGCGCACGCACCGCGATCCTCAGCGTGGACTCTGTGGCGAGTAGACGCGTGCCCGCGCCCGAGAGGAGCGTAGCGTACGGGGTATATCAGGTCAGGGTTACTACCACCGCACCGCGCTCGCGGACCTGCGACGTGTCTCTCCACCCGGACGACAATCGGAGCGGAACGGAACGGAGCGGATTCGCACACTGCGGTAATCGCGCGCGGCGCGGCGACCCGAGGGGGCCACTCTTCCACACCTCCGCCGACGATCCCCGCCTACACGCGGTATCGTGCACCACCTCTGACCGCACACGTACGTCGGTCTCTCCCACCTCCTCTACGAGGTACGACGGTTTAGCGCTGCCTCCTCCCGGTCGCCTCGCATGTTTTCCCCATTTTCCCTCGACGGTCACTTGTGGTCTCACCGTCGTCTGGTCTCTGCGTTTTCCTCCGTCACGCGTACGCCCTCGCACCTCCGTCGACCGCGCTCGAGCTCGAACGGAACGGAAGAGCGAGAGAGAAGGGCTGGTGGAGGTGCAAGGAGAAGGAGAAGGAGGAAGAGGAGGAGGAGGAGGCCCGGAAAACTCCAGCCAGCAGAGCGCGTTTTGACAACGCGACTTTCTGGTCTCTCCTCTGCTGTTGCTGCTCCTGCTGCTGCTGCTGCCGCTGCTGTTGGTGCTGCTTCTGCTGATGCTTCTGCTGCTGCTGCGTCGTCGTCGTCGTCGTCGTGTATGCTTCTCGCGCGCGCGCGCGCCGCAGCGGTGCGATTCGTGCGTCGTGCCGACTTTTGGAGCACTGCGGCCGCGCCGCGGGTCGGGGCATGCCACAGCCCGTTCGGATATAAGTATCGTCGATGCGTGCAGCGCGTGAAGCCGTGCGCACTCGGCGATCTTCGTCCGGCAGCCAGTCGTGCCGTGTACGTCTCCGCCGTACTCCGACGACGCTGATCGTCCTCCTCCTCGTGGTCGTCGTCGTCGTCGTCGTCGTCGTCGACGTCGTCGTCGTCGCCGCCGCTCACGCAGGCGCCCTGACGTCGACGTCGCCACCGCCATCGCGGCCGCACCGGAACCACCACCGCGACGCCTGTCTCCCTCCACAACCGCGTCCACCCTCTTTGCAACCCTCTAGTCATACAGGGTGTCCTGAAATCATTCAATGTTGTTTCAGCTGCGGACTCTATATGATAAGAAAATTGGAGCAACGTGATTTAATACTGAAAATTGATGGATTTTTTTATGAATCAATCTTACGGGGGTTGTATAAAAGAGAGAGGGATGTAATTGTGATTTCAAATAATTTCAAATAACACAATCGAATAGAAATAGGGGAGAGAAATAGGACAGAAATAACGTTTTATAATAAAATGTCTTCTTATTATTAAGCGACTGATAGAATACTAGCTATTGAATGAGAATAGTTTCAAAAATGTCCAAAAGTGCTGGATGCATGCAAAAGAAATTTGAAATTATGTAAAGAAATTATACAGGTGTTTCAAATTCATTTTGAAAAGATAAAGGCCTTTTTTCTTCCTTTTTGCCTTTCATAATATGTAAATAATCGATAAATAGAAACCTCATTTTCTAAATTAATATTCGAACTATGCTTTTTGCAGAAATCGAATTCAAGATCTTATCCAAGATACTAAAAAAAATAAGATAGTAAAGATTAAAGGCAAGACGATAAATAAAAAGTGATAATCTCTCGCAAAGTTCTCGGCAAGGAAAAATCGGATCGGTATTCCTTGTAAGTAGATTCTAAGGGGAAAAGATCGCCGATAGAATCAGACATTTTTCTCAATAAAGTTCCTGCAATCCTCCGTATGGAATTCCTTAACTTTACCTTCAAGTCGAGCTTCAAGTTCTAACGGAATCTCCTTCAATTTTATTCTGAAGTTAGGATAAGAGCTTTCAAGGGAGGATTTTCGCAAGAAGGGTATTGCTGTATAGAAGAAAACACGGATTCCTCTCTCGCGGATAGCGGAGGCGGAGTGGCCGCCTTATATACCTTCGAGGACTCGAACCTTTCCCAACAACGATCGACGCAAGCGTCGCGAGGCGGCAGCGGCGGCTTGATAAGCGGCAGCGCTCGATAAGAGCCGAGGGAGCCGGTTTCGGTTTACGTACCGACGGAACAGAGACCGACAGCGAGAGAGAGAGGGTGGGAAGGGGGGGAAAGAAAAGAGAGAGAGAGAGACATGAAGCGCGCGGAGGTGCAGCCTCCGCTGTACGGGGGATTAGAGGCGGGCGTGTAAATAAAAATATCGCGACGGGGGCGATTTATAGCGGTGGATAACGAGGAGATCGCGCGCGCATGCGCGCTCGCGTCCGCAATTACGCGCGGAATCTCGCGTGCCTTCGCGCGCGGCGCCCGGGGCACGGGGTACGGGGTACCGTCTTGCGAGGGGGGGAAAAGGCGCGACGCGCTGCCTCCGTCGGAGGCTGTACCGTAAATCTCTCGTGATTAGCCGCGGGATGCGAATTACTGGCCGCCGACGGCGCGGAGACGCGCGCGCGGCCTACATATTGTTCATAAACGCGCGTTCCCGCGCTTCGACTTGCGTAACGAGAAATGGGACGCTTTCAACGGCGACGCAGGCGACGCGGGCGACGCGCGGCGTTTCCGCCGAGCGGAACGAGAGTAATCTAATCGTTTTGATGAATTCTTTCTTTGACATCACCGATAACGAGACGGCGATAAGGCCTCGGAGAATTAATTTCCTCGAGATTGGCGCGTTTGTGAACTTATTTCCTTTTTTTTTTCTTCTGCGTACACCGCGCATTTAGCTGATTAGATTCGTATTTATGTAAGAACGCGAATGCGCAATCGCGTTTTTATCTGACTTTGTAAAAATACGATAGAAATGGTATAAACGGAAAAATGGAATTAAGGGAAATTCTGAGTAATTGGAGGTATTAGAATTTAAAACTCTAGGTAGAATTAAAGGCAATAATTATTTAGGACGGAATTAATTGTATTTTCTGAAAGCTGTACGCGAGAGTTTCGATCGAAATTCGAGCTCTTGCGACAAACGAACGTAAGAAAACGAGAGAAGTTACCCGAAAAGGGTAACTCGTTTAACCAAAAAGTGCAAAAGCGTCCGACAAAATTTCATTACCTTGCGCGAGTGAGGATACGGTTTTCGTATTCCCCTCGTTTTCGAATACTCCGCCACGAGAAAATATCGTCTTCGAACAGACATTACTTCCATAATCATTCAGAAACGGTCGTGACGTTGCAGTCGGCCGAATGTCCAGACTTTTTGGGGAGTTTTCGGGACGGACGACGGAGACGATCTCAAGATGGACATAATACCGCAGCTACCGCGATCCGGGATTTGAAACGAGTCTCTGCGAAGATCAGCGAAGATGGCCGAGATATCCCGAGATTGGCCGAGATTCTGCAGAGCGCCGACTCCCGCCGTACTTTGCAAGCGTCTACGATGACGTCACTGACGTCAGAGTTGCTCCAGTCTAAAGTCACGTCGCTCGTCATGTCACGCACTCGTCTCGTCCGTCTGCATCATTGCGTCTAATCAGACCCAATCAGACCTGACGTTTCGGCAAACGGAGGGAAATATACCGAGAATCGTCTCATCGCGCGCTTAATCAATTTGCAAAATGAACAGGCTCTTCGGACGCGGTAAACCCAAGGAACCGCCACCAAGCATCACTGACTGCATCGCCGGGGTAAGGAAGAACGAATCTATTGTCGTCAGGAGATAATCGCTCTCTGTTGTTCTACCGCATTATTGCGTCGTTCCCGGTATTCGTACTGCATTTAAAAAATTCGCGTGACTTTATATCGAGGCATGACGCGTCGTAGATAGCCAGGCGTTTTTATTCATTTTCGAGGCGATTGGGACCCGTTTGGTAAACGTGCGACGTTCTTTATCAAGGTTGACAGTAGGGCGGACTCTGCGGAAAAGAAGATAGCCAGGCTGGATGCGGAATTAAAGAAGTACAAGGATCAAATGGTCAAGATGAGGGATGGACCGGCCAAGAACGCGGTCAAGTCCAAGGCGCTGCGTGTGTTGAAGCAGCGGAAGATGTACGAGTCCCAAGTTGATAATCTGCGCCAGCAAGCGTTCAACATGGAGCAAGCCAATTACGCCACTCAGACATTGAAAGACACCCAGGCAACTGTAGTTGCTATGAAAGATGGTGTCAAGCAAATGCAAAAGGAATTCAAAAATATCAACATTGATCAAATCGAGGTGAGTTGGAAATAATCTATTATAACACAAGCTTTGATCAAACTTTTGATTCGACGTTTATATGTATCGCTGTTGTTGCAAACAGGACGTACAAGACGATTTGGCAGATATGTTGGAACAAGCTGACGAGGTGCAAGAAGCAATGGGTCGCAGCTATGGAATGCCAGAAATTGATGAGGACGAGCTGACGGCGGAACTGGAGGCTCTCGGCGATGACCTCGCTTTGGATGAGGATACCAGCTACTTAGACGACGCTATAAAAGCACCTAGCGCCCCAGATAAAGAACCTGGAGCAAATTCTGTCAAGAACAAGGTCATTATTTTAATACGAATACGCGTATATATAATTTATACTGAAAATTATTTATACTTCTGACAGAAAACGTTTTTTAAATATGTTTACAGGATGGTGTTCCGGTGGATGAGTTTGGCTTGCCACAAATACCTGCTAGCTAAATATTAAAATACATACGAAATACATACAAAATCTGTAGATAAGACAAATGTAAGCTTAAGAATATTCGCATGCATGCCCAAAGACATACAATCTTTTAAGAACGAGGCACACAGCTTTTCTAACCGACACTCGTGCGATATAAATAATGATCTAAACAATGTTTTATTGATATCATTTGCGCAAAAGATATTTAGTTTAGTTCCATATTAATAGATTTTTGTTACTGTTTCCAAAGTCACTATTTTTATTAAATTAGTACTATGTTGTACATATATATTAATAAATTAATAAATATTGATTATAAATATAGAGAAATTTTTTGTTACATATATAAATGTTATAAGATACATTTAGGCCGGTATTCATAGTCTTCGAGATCGTCTTAAGTAATGTCTTAAGACGCTACTTAAATAACTATGAATACCGGCCTTAGATTCCATGTTCAAGTTCTTTTTACAAATTAATTAAATTACTTGCAATCTAGAAATATTCGTTTCTTCCATATTTTGTATTTCTTCATAACATTCACATAAACTAAGAATATTCTCTTTGCTTTCAATAAAATGTGTTTCTTCAAATCCATGTATTTGTGTATAGTGATGGACATGTGCCTGAAATGCAAATTGCAATTTATAATTATAATAAAATGCATATTTTATAATCGTGCGATCTTCAAATTTATATTAAAAAATAATTTTTGTACGTTTATTTAGTCACAGATTTTAAGAACAAGAAAACTAACGAGATTTCAGGGAATAAAAAATCATATTCCTACTCCTCAAAAAATAGGAAGTTACATTAAATTGTACCTTTTTCTTATACAGTTTAGAAAACTCTTGGATTATATCTTTAAATAATGAAGACATGGCAGATGAATTAAGAAGACACAGTAATGACGATGAATGTCCTGCTGGGGGAACGGAACATAATCCTATTTTCATACAATCCCTACTCCACGAAGTAAATTTTGACTTGTTTTGAAACCTACAAAAATGACATAATATAAAATAAATATACACTGCTACATGTTTATATATATAAAAAAAAATTAGATTGTATACCTTTCAATGTTTCGCTTTATATTAGTTAAGGTAGTATTTCCCCTTGCAATATGTGCTGCAGCAAGAATGACAGAAGTAGATTGAAGTGGATCTAATCTAATTAATTGATTATTTCGGGACCATGCGTTCGTGAATACTTCATCCTGCAATCTTAAACATTAAATTAATATTTTACTGTTTTTTTTTTTATTTGAGCTTCAGTCTTAATTTCAAAATTTAAGAAAAAGGAAATTAATATACTTTGTTTCTTGCGTGGTGCACATATTTGGGGCAGATAAAGTCACAGGGCTGATACTGCTGAATATGTAATGTAATTTTGGATAAGGTACTAGATTCGTAGCCACTTCATTCATGTCCATATTTAAGCTTCCTGGAAACCTGGATCCACTAAAACAAATTGCTGTCTTGACAGTGTTTAAATCTTGTATCACAGATCCCAGATTCAATTACCTGGTCAAGTGCAAGAGCATATTAACGACGATGCTGTTCATGTCTTGAAACGGTCTACACGAGGCATTATATTTTACTTGACCTGCGTTATCTCGTTTATTTATCTGAGCATTACATATATCTAAGAGAGCTTTGTTCTCAATGGGAAGCACGCATGTGGCGTGTTCCACAAGTTCTCGAGTTGCCAGCAAGGTGTTGTAAGGGGCAGTTATGGTGTCTTGTGTATTTGCTGGATACACACACGATACAATTCTAAAATATTGATTATACATAATCTTCAATCTTTGTCTTCAAGTTATGTCTCAGATGTTTTAAGATTCAATTAATTTAATCAACATTTGTATATATTAGTTAAAGAGTACCTTTCTACATGAGGGTAATTATCTTTTAACAGTTTCAAGGTTGCTGTTCCTAATCCAGAACCAGTGCCACCCCCCAAAGAATGCATCAATAAGAACCCGTGAAGTCGATCACATTTTTCGACTACGTGTCTTACACTTTCCTCTAAACGATCGTGATACTCGTTACCGTGTACATGATATCCTACTGCCCTAGAAATCAAATTATTATCCCGAAAATTTCTACGGTACTATATGAAATATAAACGTTGCTTTTTCACAAACTACCAATTGTTTCCAGATCCTGGGTAATTCGTTACGATACATGTCTGATCGAATAACTGTCGCAGTGGACCTTGTTTAAACCTAGATACAACGCTATCCTCCATATCTACTAAGACAGCCTGCTTCAGAAAATTATTATGTTAGATATTTGAAAATTTTCATTATTTTGTCAGTTTTGAGAAATTAAACGGAGGTGTACACACCCTAGCTTTAACTTTAGCCGCGTTTAAATCAGCTACATCTTGAAAATGCAATCTACATTTATTATCTGGGACGTGAAAAAAGCTGGAAAACGCATCAGAAAGATCGCCGATGTGCTTGACGTGATCTCGTTGCACCTTGAGCAGATTTACGCCGCCGGTGGCAGTTTGAATGCCGTATTCGTGCAAGGTCAAAGGCCAGAAAGCTGATCCTATTTGATTTCCGCATTGCCCAACTGAGATGTTAAAAAAAAAAGGAGAAAGAATGAAGAGATCAATTCGTTTTTCATGTCCACACCGCCTTCAGTTCATACTTGACAAGATCATTTGGACATCGGTCGCACGCATTTACCTTGCACCGTAACAAATTGGCTCATTATCGTATCCCAAATCTAGACCGTAGAATCTAGGATTCTAGAAATCTAGACCGTCAATATTATATCATTCGTTATTAGAATTTCCGCGATGAAAATTATCTCCTGCCACGACCATTTGTCACGTTTGAGACCCTACATCTGATTTTTGTTTATTTCATCAGTTGCACCCTTATTGTCCCTTATGTCACGCTTTCTACCATGAAATGACATAAATATGTACATTTGGGATTTGATAGAAAGGAGAAAGAGGAAAAAAAGAAGCAAAGAGAAGAATAAAGAGTTGGTCAGTCCTGGAAAGAACAGATGTCTTTATCGTAAATACATCATCTGTTTATAAGTTCTGTTCTTTGTAGCTGCACTGTTATACTTCTTGCACTTAAAATGAGACAGGCATATATAAATCAGACAGTTGGTGAGAGAAAGAAGAAAGACGGAAGGTACAAAGAGTTCAGCTACAAAGATAAACATAACCTGCGTTTGCAACATCTCGAATCCGAATCTCGATTCACGAGATCTCGCAATGGTCGAACGATCGATTCGCCGCATTCGCATTTCTCTCGCCTCGCCTCTCGCTGATGATTATAACGTTCAAATCTTTGGTCGGCAGCTGCCCGGTGCCGGCGGCATGCGGTGATCGTGAATGCGGAAAGAAATCGTCGAACTGGGAGAATGGATAACGCAGTCGGACTGGCGAAATGGATTTTCCTGTGTCTTTGTTTGTCTCGATGCGCGTACGCGCGTCGCATTCTCGAGGAACCAAGTAAGCTAACCTCTAACGTCGTCCGAAAGATAAAAACCGGCCTTCTGATAATCCTGTTATCAGAAATTATGAAATTGAGAAGGGCAGCAATAATGCCATTGTCGAGACAATTGGCGGGCGAGATAATATGTGTTATCGATAGATAATATGTCATTGTGAAAATGCTCCGAGCAAAATGCACGGTTTTCGTGCATTCTGCTCGGAGCTATTCGATCGAGGCTATTCGATTTTGTTATTAAAATATATTTGACAATTGTATTTTGTCACTTGATCTGCACTTGATTATTATGCACGTAGAATATGCGAAGTTATGTGTATATTGCTAAAATATTTTTTTTATTGCAAAGTTATTTATTCAAATAATTCAAATTCTTTTGTAATTTACAAATACAGTCGATAGAGAGCCTAAAGTTACAATCATTACAATTATAAAATGCCTTTTCTAAAGATAGTAGACTATTTTATGATTGTATAAATATTTATTTGTTATATCCTAGTTGCGATATATTTTGATATATGTGTATTTTTTTTAATGTTTCAGGAATGCACTTTCTGAATGCCGGTGACAGTGTACAAAATAATAATCCTGGTCTGAAAACGTATTGTCATAATGCTACATCAAAGTACTTAACGCATATGTGGAGGACCATGACTGTAAGAAGTTCTCAGGATGACCTGTATGCATATAAAAAATTGTTATATGTTTATGATATAAACTTTTAATACTATAGATGCACCTGAATATCAATTCCGACTCCTATGTTTTATACGACGGCAAAACACCTGATGAGATTCACCAAAAGTACGATGAAAATGATAAATCATGGAGTCTCAATCTGTTTGATACAGGAAAACATAGACAATTTAAGATTAATCCATTTGAAAATACATGCATAGGCGTTTATGTAGATTCTCCCAGTGAATCTGGCTATATAATCACTCTGGAAGAAACACGTAAGCAATTCTGAATTTAGATTTGCGATTACTCCATTTTGTGTGTTAAGAATCGGTGATATATCATTTTTCATCATCAGGTGTTAATGTTTGGAGACTGACAATGATGGTAATGGGTATCGTAGTTTTCTGGTGTGCCAAGATATTAAGTCGGAATTCAGTATTTTATTATGCTTGTGGCATAATATTTGGAGTTACTTTATCTGTTACAATTGTAATATACATGGCTGGAAAATTGATACCACGGGTAGCTATTTTAATGTAATAATACTCGACTCTAACATGATTCTTGATAAAGATATCTTACATATATTTCTATTATTAAGGGAAAAGCTATGTACGTAATATTTGCTGCATCGATGAGTCTTTATATTGCTAAAACGTTATGGGAAAACATGCAAGTAATTGTAATGCAATATAGAGAATGGGCGATGTGGTATGTTCTTGTTACATCTCTGATTAGTTTTGTAATTTGTTACCGTTTCGGTCCAGTTACCAATGCAAGAACGAAACAAATAATACAATGGTTTTTGCAGGTAAGCTATATTATACAATTTTCTTTTTTAATTTGTTATTATAAATGATTTTCTATGTTCGTATAGCTCGTAGGATTGGCGCTGGTTTATTTTAGCAGTCACTTCCATGAAGCAGCCTTATCATGTTGCGTTGTACTTATACTTTTTTATAATTTTCCGAAAGCAGCACTTGAGCGAGCAAAGAGGTATTGGTAAGCATCGATAAGACGTATAGCATTATTGCTATTTTATAACAAGCTATAATTACCTTCTACACAGAACCGCAATTATGTGAAAATTGATTATTTTTCAGATTAATTGTTTGAATAAACTTCAAATCCATTCTGCACATATAATTGCACATATTCTCCTTCCGTTTATATTGGTTTTCTCTTTTAGTAGCTTTATGCGTTTGTAATGATTTTGTAGATATTTAATATTATTTGAATCTATAATAAGTTGTATGTGTTGCTAATGCTTAAATATATTAAATCACCTACCAGCATAATACACAACTTTATCTTAAGCACAATGCACTGTATATTATATCTACAGTCTTTATTTACTAATTTTTACTCAATATTATATATATTTTTCTTAAGCTTAGTATATGTTCAAATAATTTTTGAGTAATTTTTATAAAATGTATAATGTATTCATTGAGCAGTTGTATTTTCAGTTTTTGCAATAAAATGCCTTGTATTCTTTTAGGTTGCGTTTCATGCTTATTAAATCTTATTTAGAACTAGTGTTATAAACTTTGCAAGTATATAAGAAGTAAAAGCGCATTATTAACTTGTCAGATATCTAATCATCTTTACCTATTATTGGATATTTTTGGTTTGGGTTTCGGACATTTTTCAAATATGCAATAACAAATTACTTATGTATCAAGTACGAATGTACTTATCTGTATATAAAGGTTTTTTTATATATTTTTTGAAATTTATCTTTAACCACGAAAACACGAAATGTAATACACCGCTTTTTCTTTCCCTTTTTTTAAATGAGGCAAAACGTGTTTCCGGAAAAGCGGAAATTGTTAAATGAAGATCAATATCACCAAGAAGGAATACGGCAAACTAGGAGAGCTTTAAAAGATCTACAGAACTATTGCTCCAGTCCAGAATGCAATCCTTGGAAGACAGTTTTAAAACTGAAAGATCCGATAAGGTTACAGCTTGTGTAAATTTAATATTACAATATGCGACCAGCAAAGCGTCGAAATTAGCAATATTGATATGAATTTTTTAGATTTGCGAGATTTATGGAAGGAGAGTGCCATTTATCGGAAGATGAAATCGACGAACACGAAGAAGAAGTTTCAAAAATTCTAGATAAATATGAATACACAGATGATGATGATTCTTTCTGAATACAAACGCTTAAATAAAAATTTAGTATCATGAAATTTATGTTTACTTATACTTTCTAATGACAGTTTAAGTCTTGATAACAATATATATTTATTTTTTGTTTGTGAGAGTTAACAATTTCATCTAATGAAACTGTGAAGTAGGTATTTAAAATAATGATAGAAATTGTTTGCTTATATCTTTGCTCAAATATGTTACTATATGACGGATTCCCTAGAAATGTGTGTATATATATATATAGATATTTATGAAATAATTTTTGTGTGTGAACGACGTATCGTATGTATTAGTAGTGTTCTTCTGGTTATATAAGGGAATGCATAAAAAGAAATAAAGTTTTTACAATTCAATTATTTTATTGTTTATTTATATCACTTAGCATTCTTCTTAGCGTGTACTAGAATTTTTTGAAGAGACAATCTGTTGTAACATTATTCGTAATTGAAGATGTGACAAAATATGAATCGTATAAATATTTATATATTTTTAGATTTGTTAAATTATTTAAACAACTCATACTTTATTGACATTAATTTTGCATAAAAAATTTTTAATTAACAGATTTTTAATTAACACGCCTTAACAGACTTGTTAATTTTTTTCTTTTACATAGCGCTTTCATTTCCCACTCTTAAAAACTGCAAAGTTAGAAAAAAACGTAATAATTTATGACTGAGACATTTCTTCGCCAGTATCAAAAAATATGTAAAAGAAAAGAATTAACAAGTCTGTGTTAATTCTTTTCTTTTACATATTTTTTGATACTGGCGAAGAAATGTCTTAGTCATAAATTATTACGTTTTTTTCTAACTTTGCAGTTTTTAAGAGTGGGAAATGAAATTCTATTTCGGGACATATCCAGATATTTGTAAGATTGAATAAACTATGTTGAACATTTTGATCATTGCACTGATTTGTGGGGGTAAGAGACCAGTTTTGTCGAATATATTCAACATCGTGTGCAGTCCTGGTAGGAATACGTTTCTGAAGAATTGTGAAGCTAGCTCAAACCCTTTTCCTATTAATGCACGGGTACCTGACCCAATTGTTTGGAAGGTGTAGCACACTACGGTTTTGGCCGTTTCAATTGGATGTAGTATAGCGTTCAAATTGAGGGATAATTTTTCTACTTTGAGGCACACATCTTGTCCAGTCAGTGCGCCAGATATGAATTTTATCCCGTCTACCATTGTAGATATAATACAATTGTCCAACCCAAATAGCTTTAATGCCGTATCTATCGGGTTTGTAACACTTGTAATTGATGACAATGGTGACAACAAACTGGCAAATCTTCTATGCCTCGAGAGAAATTTCTCGAGAGGTAGGTCTGTTGTTGGTGCAAGGTCGAATTTGTTATCTCCATTATCTAAAAAAAGTTACATAATGAAAATATTATTGTATTATTGTAATTATTGTAATATAAACATTAATTTCTATTATTTATGTATTATTTATAAATTAATTATATATTTATATTTTATTTACACAAGACGAATACTACTTATATCGGAATAATATTTTAAATAATTATTCTTTCCCCGATTATATAGATATCTTATTAATTTATTTTAAAAAAGCATATATAGAAGAATAATAACAAATTATTGTTTAAAAATAATGTATGGCCGTACACAATTTGTAAATGGAAAAATTTTATTTATCTCATAGCGCGTTATTTAGTATTACAATTTTGTAAAATGTGATTTTATTGAAAGTCAAAACACTTTTAAAAAGCGCTAACATATAATTATGTTATTAATACATTATTATAAGACTTACTTTTTAATTCTCCAGTCAAGTCGATATTACTTTCCTCACGTCCGTATGTCCGGCAGGCTCCGTACACCACAGCCAGACAGAGAATGAGAAACGGTATCCTCATTTTGTAAATAATTGGCCTTAGGTCAGAAGTAGCGAAATTTGTCGTTGATTTCGACCGGCGTTTTTTATTTCGTTTCTTGCCTTGTCGAAACTTTTCGGAGACAGCCACTTTGCGGAGCTTCGTCGCGCCTTTTTATCGTTATTCTTTGGCAGAAATCTTTGGCAGAAATAATTAGTCTAATGCAATCTTTTGACAACCTGACATTCTAGTCGTCTTAATTGATTCCGTTTGCGATAATAGTTGCAAATGATGTTCCGAGCGGACGCTGCGATATTTTAAATTGCGTCAAACTCGCTAATTGCGTCTACTTGCTAATTGCGCCCGATCGCTCGCGTTCGTATCGAGTTTTACTTTGTTCTACCTTTTATTCGATATATCCAAAACTTTTCTTTATTTTATTTTAACAATAATAAAATATCTAATAAGTATACAAGCACCCGCGTAAGTTTGCATCGAACTAGGTTGCTTGGAAGGCAGCATTTGTAGAACTAATGATAATAAACGATTTTTCACGGACAGCACTGACGCATTTGTGTATAATAAGGCCTGTTATCGATGCTAATTTCACATGGAAAAACGTTCTCGATGTTCACAATGACATTTACGGTTTACCTACCTTCTTTTTATTATCGCTATTTTGACGTGATGTAACACAATACTTAGGTTTCCGGGTTTTTCTTTATGAAACAAAATGACATGTTGTTTCGTGAAGATATCCCAAAACTAGATATAACTTACAATACTAAATATTAATAAATTATTGCTTCCATACGTGCGCAAATAAAATAAATTGTCAAGTGGTTTCGCAATTCTTTAGAAAAGGACAGTTTCTGTACTTCTGGCTTTCTTTTGCTGACTTCCGTTTTTCAGTTTTTTGTTGCTGAATTAAATAATGTAATTCCTTAAGTTAACTCAGTAACTAATTAAGAAATTGAAATAATCCATATATATATGTATATCTTGTGTATTTTATAAGATGAAATTTATGCTTTATCAGATCGTTATAATTGACATTACCAAACAAATAATCGAATAACATAATCAGCTTTATTAAAAAGTTAGAAAATTTTCTGTTGTACTTTTCAATATTAGACGCACATTTTACATGAATTTTTACGTTATCTAAAACAAATTTTAATATATCGCGGAGTCTTGTTACATATGTCTTGTATTATATTGTATGTCGAAATCTTGTATCATATTACATAACTGATACATATTTAATATGATATATTTACTATATTACGTAACTAATATATATTTAAATATTTCTTATAGAATTTTGCTTTTAATAAAACATTGTAACAGAATTTACGATAAGAAATTTTACGTTCAGTAAGTGTTACAATCGTTGTTACGTCATTTACAATCAAAGTTATAGGGAAAAAAGGATTTCAAAAGTGTCCATTATTTAACCAGCGTGCAGTTGAATTCCCATGGGACGATAGAGTGTATCGTACACGGCAAACGCATTCCGCACATTTTCATTACATTATTTATATATTGGTTTAATGAAAGTTGATCGGGTGGCAATAGTGCGAGTATGGTAGTCAAGAGCGCACGCATATCATTGTCGTTCGATTCGGTATTTTCTGCTATGGCTGTAAATGAGAAAAATTTCTTAGTTGCAAGTCTCAACGTAAAATTTTACTTTGTTAAAGTTGATTGCATAAGCCTTTTAATTCATAAATGTTGTAATAGTATTGAATATAATTCCAAGCAAGTCAACAATCTATTGCTATAATTAATAATTAAAAATTAGGAAAAATTGAAATTTTCAGTAAATTTATGATAACAGAGGCTGCGCTTTTTAAATATTGTCACTTTTTATCTTCTCTTCATTATGTGTTTATTATCTCTTCTACTATTCAGTTTTTTGCTGAATGTAATAGAGAATTCAGTTAATTACATATAATTAAGTATATATTATGTTTGTATGTGTGAATACTTACGACTAGCCTGTGACATTATTATTAGAGCGAAAAATGTAAGAACAGCATAGATAAGTTTTCGTAACATGATGCTTCCTGAACACGCTGAGAAAAGGACTGACATTTTCTCTCGTACAGTATTCTTATATATATATGCTATACAATTGACCTATAAATGTATACATTATATATGTAAGTTAAAGTCCTTACGGAAAATTAATTGTTGCGGACGAGTCATAGATCTTACTTACGATAGTAGCACTTACCGTTATCGCTTTTGCTTCTCGTTACAGAAATTCCTGTAAAAATGGTAGAAGAATTGCACTTGAATGATTCACGCGCCAGTGTCTTGCACAAATATAACTGGAGATATGTGACACTAAAGTTAATAGTAATTAGATAAGATGCAAATTTATATATTGATAAGTTTTATAGTTGGTTGTGCACACATCGTCAATTAAATATCTTAATTTACTGGAACCCAATAAAAATTTATGATCTTTCTTTTATTTTCTGGAACAAACGTCGTAAAAGCGTCGCCAAATGTCTCCTTGAAAGTAGGCAAAACATTCTTGGTGATGATTCACATATACAAGCTGAGAAATTGTTCTTTATTATTGCGCACCTTGTGCGTGATATTTTTAGAGCACTCTGGTAGTTTTAAAATTTAATTTGTAAAATATTAAAAATTAGAAATTAAGAATTTATAAATTTATAAAATGAAAATTAGAACGTTTTTAACTGTATTTCTAAACTTGTAAACATTATTATATATTTTTTTATTGAATATAATTGTGTTAATGTGCATAAATATCGCTTACTCTACATAAAAAAAACTTTATTGACTTTATTTCTTGCTGATTAGATCAAATATATCGAATCATGTTAGTTGCTTTTTGATTGAAAGTTTCGTGTTGGTAGAACAAATCAATAATCCTGATAATCTCTTACATAATCTTTAATCTCAATTATGTTTCCATAAATCAGTCGTTAGTCATGGTTTTCATTTATAGAAATTATTATAATGGACTATATTATTTAGATCAGATTCCGTTGCATGATTATCAAACCACGAATTACCTGATCGATATTGCTTTGTACGGAAATTTCCAATAAACAAATCGGTCGTTCAATTTGTATTAATCCGCGGAGTTCGCAAATCAAGTTTGCTCAGATTGCTAAACGATATTCCACTCAAAGTGACCGATATACAGATATAATTGTTTGAACAGTGGCATGGTTCGGTTTACACAAACCAGTGAGCAAATGCACGCAAAGAGAGCAAATGCATAATTTATTCGGACTCGTGGAATCGATGTGCGTATCAGTCGATCGCGTTTGCTTAGGGCTTAGGGAATGGCTTCGTTCTTGGCTTCTTGGCGAATTATCCGTCACGCATAAGCACAGTCGTGCGATTTTTTGCGCCACGTGCCACGTCCGAGTCAATTTGATCCTCGTAATCATTTGTATCCGCGTAATTGTTACAAATTATTACAGATTCGAATATACAGAAAGGTTTTTGCCGACTCTCAATGGAATTGCGATCGGGCACGCGATCGGTGCGCGAATGACACTTTATTATGTTCTAACACAACATCAGATAAATTGTAGTGCGGCAGGAATAACTACTGATATGTACACTTTTATCTGACATTTAAACTAAATGACTATCCTCTTCGCCGCAGTTGGTACGATACGAAGGAAACGCAGTGCGAGTGCAACCGCAAAATGTATCGGATCCGGGATCGTTGTGTATCATACTCGATCTACCGAGCTGACTCGTGAAATCGATCGGATCTGTCGATGATCGTCGATTTGCGCTAAGCAGTCGCAAGACGAAGAATGTTTTGCAAGCCCGACCTATCCTTGATCCTAGGTCTGATTGTCCTCGTATGGACGACATTCGATCTCGCGTCGTGTCAACTGATCAGGCCGGTTTACGTGTATGAGGGCCTGATCAAAGGTATCCGTGACTTCTTCAATAACACGTGTATCATACTTCTGCACAACACTCCAAATCCTATTGAGACGCAGGGTGAGAACAAATGCGAAGGCAGAATATTGCGAATATTCGATCGATTGAAATAATGATCTGGCACGCAATCAATTGTTCGTATATATTATATATTAAAAACTCACGCTTTACAGGACTCACGGAAAGCGAAGGCTTGATGGTTCTTCAGAAATACCTGAGCATGACTCATCACATACGCACCACCTTCATGGATTTTCATATGTTCAGCACACGAGTGAGCGTTTAGAGAGAAAAGGGATTTGTCCTTTTTTTCGCAATGAGTATTATCTAATTGTTGAAAACATCAAAGCGAAGTGTTCTTTTGTATAGCAAAGCGCTACGTAATGAATAGCAGGATCATTTTTGTCCCACATAAATGCATTAAATGATGCATTTATCTCTGGCCAAAAGAAGAAGAGATTTGATTGCTTGCAGGTCGGGCAAACTTATTTTCACATCAAGAGACCTTTGTTCGTCCTGCTAAACGACTATGAAGATACAAGGGATGGCTTTGCGCATGTAATTATCTTCCAAAAGTTTTAAAAACGTTATTAATGAAACTTAAATTCGTTATTCGATTATTGCAGTAATATTAGAAAATTACTTTACTATTGCGCACAAAAATAAAAGAAAAATTTTTTTTTCTCTTAATTTTTATTATAATAAATATATGTAAATTAAATAAATTTTATGCAATACAAGTTTTATTTCCGTGCATTTTCAAAATTTTAAAATGTCGAAGAAAAATGTTCAAGTTTTGAAAAACTTTCTTTTTCGTCGCGAAATATACTGCTCTTTTTCGTTATTGTTTTCTCGTAAAGCAAAGTCTGAAAAGTTTCCAAGTGGAAACGAGCAACACGAATGTTTATTTGCTAAAATGTAGCAGATTTCAACGTGGATCACGATGGCTTATCCCACTTGGCTGGTATTCTTCAGTAACGGGACAAAATTCGCGGACTTTTTCTTCGAGATTTACGTGCCGTTTGATTGTAAGTTCATGGTGGCTCAGAGTAGCGCCAACGTAAACGACACAGAGATCATCACTGAAGTTTATCAAGTTGACAAACGGAAAGAACTGAGATCCATGCAGTTCGGCATATGGGACGTAAGGAATGGTCTGAAGGGCCCTACGCGTGGCCTATTTTTAAGAAGGAACAATCTTTTCGGCCAGAATATACGCGTTGCGTCGGTCCAGGTAAGGTCGCTTATCCTATTTTCCGCAAGAGAGTCGATTATATCGATGAAACACGCAATTAGTCAGTTATTGAAAAAAATAACAATTATAATAATATTTAAATTAATGATAATTAGTGGAATAGGTTATTAACAATAAACTTTTATGATCTTTCTTTCTTTTGTATCACGCATGACGTAACGGTGCTTTAAAAAGTATTAATTACTTATCACCTTGCATTCTTTTATTAATCTTTTTTTTTTAAATAAAAAGTTTATTATATCGATCCTTGAGGGAGCTTGATATTCGCTTTGGCATAATATTTTTATACGCATAGGACCCTCCTATCAGTATATTTCATCGTAACGAACGGAATGAGATAACAGGAATCAGTGGTTTTTTCGGGCAAGTGATACTGCTGTTACAGGAAGCATTGAATTGCACGTAAGTATACTATTAGATAAAAACTGTATTGTGTTTGTGACGGAAGTTATTATATTATATAAAATTACGCTCTGTATAGATAAGCATTATTAAACTTAACGATTATATATTATATAGCAATTTTCAAATAGAAATATATAATTCATTGAATCAATGACAAGTCAGTAATTGCCGTAATATATTATATTGCAACTTCCCATGTTACGTCACTTTTCGCCCGGCTTTTTTGACGTGGCTTTATCGGCTTGATCGGGTTTATCATCATCTTTCTCCGCTGCTTTATCATTTTCTTTTGCTATTTTATTCTTTTTCTCTTCTTTAAGTTGCTTTTGCTTTTCTTTCAGCTCTTTCAATTGTCTTGCGGTCTCTTTTCGGAAATATTCTTCCTCGCTAGCCGCCGCTTTTTCCTCGAAGATCTCCCTCTTTCGGCCATCGCCGCTTCTTCGACGTCTTTCCGAATACGTTCTTGGATTATACGATGGATAAAACCTAATTATATCATAGGATTCATTGAAAAATATTAAAGTTCTCTCTCGTAAAAAAAGCATAGTATTTAGTGTAAGAAATTATCGATTTTGAATTGGCGTAACTTATGCGACAAATAAAATAAAACATACTAGATATCTATATAAGTTATTTAACACATAATAACTATATATAATAAAAAATGGCTTAAATTGATATTTAAATAGATAAGATATAATTATTTCTCTTTCTACGTTATTTAAACACTTATTATCAAGTTCGATAAAAATTATGACATAAATATTTTTAAAAAGGTTACGTCGTTATTCTGATCCTTTTCAAATTGATCCATTTTGCAGTAAAATTGCGTAGCATGACGTTATCATTGCTCCTTCATCCTGTATCCTTCTTCCTCCCTCTTATTCTGGAATTGCTGCAACAGCTATTGCTGTTCGGAAAGAGTTATCGATAATTTTGACATAATTTTCTAATTATTTAATTTCGAACTTGACAGCTTTCGCTGAAGTTTCGCTGTGAAGTTTCTTCGGAAAAAGCATACAATTGTTATCGGAAAGTAACTGATTACTTTTTCCTCATACAGGCTGCGACAAAATTGTTGACTGTAAAATAACTGATTTTATTTTTAAATGTGCTGCAGATTCACTTACAAGGAGGCTGAATCGTGGGGTATGTGTCTATCAAGCGGCTCGTGTACGGGTGCAATTGGGATGTTGATAAACAATGACGTCGACTTCGCGGCGACGGAGTTCATGATGACCTCGGATAGATTAGATGCCATCAGTTTTACAACGCCCATTTACACGACCAAGTAGTATATACTTCTTCTTCACAAATTCTGAACGACGAGACATCTAAGTCTAACAGAACGACATTTTAGCGACAAGTTTGAGATGTCCAATGCCTAAGTTTAAAATAATTTGTATTTAGCAAGTACCAGGATGCGCGTATCATTAAAATTTGTGCAAAATTAATAGGATTTAAGGGAAACGTATTAAATTTTGTTTATGTATTAAATTTTACTGTCTAGACGTTAGATCTTGTCGAGTCCATTAAAAACTAATATACTTATGAGTTTACGAGCCGAATAACGTAACTGAATAACGTAACTGAAATTTATTATTTACGTTCCCTTTGTTTTAAGATGTCGTGCGTATATTAAAAGGCCTGCTACGTCTGACCTAAAATGGGATGCTTACACGGCACCATTCTCCGCGAACATCTGGGGCAGCATCGGTTTTTTCATCGTACTTACAAGCGGATTGATCGTGTTCATTCAGAGACTATTTGCATTCGCGTCCCCGTATCTTAAAAATGACGACCGTTCGAGATTTACAGAAAATGTGTTTTTCGTCCTAGGAGCGTTTTGCAGTCAAGGTAACTTCGACTTCTACGAATGATTCCCTCTCCCCCTCCCCTCGAGTATTGCGCTTCTCTTGTAGTTCAGTATAATTTTTTTTCAAATATACGACTGCTATCTTTCTCATGAAAAATGGTATCATCAGGTATGGCACAATCGACGCTGGATCCCGTGAGAATGGTGCATTTCGTAATTCACCTTTCGGCCGTCGTGATACTAGCCGCGTATTCCGCTGCCTTAATTAGTTTCCTTGCTGTTAAAACGTTCATCATGCCCTTCACGACAATGGACGGCCTTCTGAAAGATGGGACCTATCGTTTCGGCGTGGTCCGTGATTCGGCCGACTATAGTTTCTTCAAGGTGCCTAAAATAATCCTCAGATTATCTTTG
>NW_020211278.1:1815703-1818520 GCF_003070985.1 Temnothorax curvispinosus | reverse complement strand
TTGTCTCTGATTACAGGTGAAATCATCGTGGAAATCGGTCGAGATCGGCGACATAATACCTCTGTTGCTCCTCATAATCGCCGCGTTGCTCATTAGCTTTTTTGTCTGCGCTATGGAGCGCGTTATTTTCAACAATTTTTCCAAACGAGTCAAGCTAAGAATGAATAACCCACAATTGAATATGTTACATCGTTAGAATGTTATATTTTGTTTAATAAAATTTGACAAACATACAGTCGTCTAAAACTATAATGTTTCTACATCTTTTATTTTTTTCCGATTTAAATCAAAGTAACTCAAAATAAATAACGGATAGATTATCCCTCCGAATTATTCTTTCAAATTTCAAATTCTTCGTCTCGTGTTTATGATTTCACATAGCTTTGTTTACATCAGTAGGACGAACGGTATTTTGCGGTCAGGGCAAACACTCGTAGGTTCTAGGATTTGCTGATTTCTCTGCCAGTCTCGTTCGAGAGTTGCCATCGACAACAAGTTAAAATCGCGGTTTGTCAAAGTGTTTCCACCGATCTGTGACTTTTCAGTTTTTGTCATCAAATTAATAATTAAAGTACTTGATGTAATATTATGTTAAAGATATGAGAGAAATATATTCAATATGTATACTTATTCAATTTATACATATTGAATATATTATATATTAAACATGATAATAAAATATTAATTGTTATTATAGTACATATTGAAAATATTATATTTAATTGTTCTTAATCGATGACAAATTAGCTTACATACATTTCTGGAAGCCAAATCATGTCGGGAAGGATTCCTCTGTTGGATCGCAAACTATTTGCCTTGAAATATGGCATTGATAAGGAAAATGTGTCGCATTCAACGGTACAAAATGGCAAATCTACCGAAGGCAGGAATGACGGTGGCGGCGCAAAGAAAAAAGGCTTATCGCTCAACGCAGAAAATCGTGCCGTTCGTACAACGTTAGTGCAAGGCTGTTCTTCCGTCGGCGAGGCAAAATTTCGGATTTACTCCGATGGCAATGATGAGAACGCACGATCATGCCCGCGCGTGAAAAAAGACGTATGCAGAAAAGAAATTAGAGCGAGGCAAGATAGAACGCTCGAGAAAGCAATCGTATCGACAACGAAAGCAGATACTCCTTCACGTCTAAGCGTCGTGTTACGCAGGTAAGGAGAACACAAAATAAAGAACGTTAGAATAGCTAACGTTAGAAGAGCTAATGCAAAGGAACAAATTTTTATTTTTCTACAGAGCACGTTCTTCAAGCAACTCTCGCCAAATAGTTCCTTTGAATGAGACCGAGATGAATAACAAATTATTTCATCGGAGGTAATTCCTATACGTATGATTAATCCACATTTTAAGAAATCTCTCTATATACAAAAAGTATGATATAATTTATTTGTATATTACTTAGTTTAAAATACAGAATAAAAGAAAAATGTGGCATGGATAAATTGTTCAGATTTTACTTTCAAAATTGTAACAGATATTAGGGAGGATATTCGAGTTTTGCTATGCCATTACATTTGACCTCGTCTAATGTTTACTTTTATGTCTGTTATAAAACAAAATGTCATGGTTTTTGTAAATTTAAATTCTTATATTCTTTTCTTTTCAATTTCTTTCTTAATTCAAATAAATAAAACGCAAATAACGTACGTAACGTTTTTTCTATATTTACCGTGACATTAATAAATTAATAAATTATATTTTATTTAGAGCTTATTCTGAAACCAGAAAGCAGCGATTTTTGTCGCGATACCCGCCCTGCGTCGCACAATCATCCGATGATCGAAAAATGAAGCATCTTACAGACGATGTTAAAAAACGAACGTTTTCAAGCATCCAAATGTGGAAGGATAAAATGAGGAAGCCACATAGTTAGTACTTTAAGATAGTATAATGAAGACCCAAAGAGAGTTGTATGCGCAAGCATGAATTAAAAAAAAATTTTTTTATTTGTGAATTTTTTCAGATGGTACTGTGCCCAAGAACATTATGGGCAATATACAAAATGTGGATAAAACGCGTGCCAAAACCCAATTGCGGAGGAGCTCTGTTGTCCATGGATCTGTAGATTTACAATCGCAAAATCGTGCGACCAATCTAGATGAAAATATTCAAGAACCGGCACCAAAAGCTGACACCCTTTCGGATGTATTAAGGTTTTTATCAAAAGAAATTGCAATGATTTTAGAAGATGAACCAAGTTTAAAAGCACAGGTTGAAAAGAGGTAAATCGTAAAGAAATTTGCGGAAATAAAATAAAATAAATTTTCTATTAGTATATTATTAATATTTAATTATTAATAAAAAGTGACATAAAAAAATTGTTTTTTAATAATAAATTATAATAAAGTAAGTATAGAACATGCTTTGCCGAATTTTGAATTATTGCAAGTATTTTTTTTTTTTTTAGAAACTTTATTCTAGATAATAATTTGAGCAGCACGACCATGCTTAATTCTAATATCGCTACACGTTCTCCTTCTACCTCGACTCCAGCAGAGGTAAAAAAATATATGATTTATACAAACAGCACAAAAGTGTATATATTTATTAATTACTGTTAATAGAGCAATATGTTATTTTTTGGTAAATTTACAAATTGATATGCGAATTAGATGTATTTTCAAAACAGTCTTACACTTACACAGGCATATTGCTATAATTTCAGTATTAAAGTAATATCAATGTAAATAATCTTTTATCTCTCATTTATTGTGATATTTATAAAAGAAAGTTTTCGCATTTGTCGAAAAGGTATGTCACGAAGAACGTATGATGACCTTGAAATCATTGGCCAAGCAGGAGAAC
>NW_020211278.1:1783176-1815693 GCF_003070985.1 Temnothorax curvispinosus | reverse complement strand
CTGCGTGAAAATGTAAACGCGGAACAAAGAAGACTCATCGTGGGATATATTATTCGTCTTGGTGTGAGTATAACATGGCACAGTTACAGACTTTTTATACTTTCTATTAATATAATAATATAAAAACTTATTGAAAGCTATGTAAATTTCTATTTCATGCTCATAAACATACCATAAACATACAAAAATTTTCTTTATATTTATCAATAACGAAAACATGCAAAATATTTTTATTGAGTTTAATTCGAACGAAGAAATGTATTCATCGAAGTTATATCAATCTCGATCTCTGTTCTACGATTACGATAATTCTTAGGTACACTGCAACTACTCGCAGCATATCGTTTATCAGACTGTCAAGCTGTTTAATGTAGCTATTGATCGAATTTTGGTGGAAATAAGTGATATACAATTATTATGTCTGGCGTGTCTTTGGATAACTCTCAAGCGAGAAGCACCTGAGCAAAAGATACCATCGGTAATAAAACTTTTTGTTCGGAGGAAAGATTGGAGGAAAATGTTATCATAATTAGGTTTAAATAATTATAATTTTAATACAAATTTATTAAATACCTAACGGAATCGAATAATCTTTTTAGGCAACTGTAATACTGCAATTGGCAAAGGATTTATACACTAATCAGGAGAAATATTTGTTAACGTATGAGAGAAAGATTCTTACCGCTGTTAAGTTTAACACACGATTCGCTGATCCGTTCTCGTTACTTTCGTACTACATATTGAATGTAAATCGAGACAGTGGGCGTAGCATTGTTAGACCGGATGATATGGAGCGAATCTATTTTTGCGGCTCTTACATGGTAATTATAAATATAAATATACAGTGATTCAGCTTTAGTATGTAAACTGTGCACAAAAACAAATAAGCATCTTTTTTTTAGATCGATTTATCTATGCTGGATGAAAGCTTATGCGATATCCCGACGTATGTGATAGCAATAGCTGCGGTAGAGTTATCGCTTCAACTTGTATATTCGAGTGACGTTAACATGGATCAAGCATGGTACCAAGTTTGGAGAAGTAAACAGTCGCTGACAGAGTAAGAAAAAGATTAGCAAGTGGGCGCAAAACAAATGTCCCGCTTTCCGTCTTTAAACAAATGTTACATTTTTCTTAAATGACAGACATATTATTAGTCTTGCAACGAAGAAAATATAAGAATATATAATTTGTGGAATGTTCTGCAAGAAGAAATTAATTTGAAATTTCGCAAGACGGTACTAATTCACAGCTTATTTATTTTTAGATGGGAAGAACATGTGATGAATTCTACGAAGCGACTTATAATACAACATGCGCTGCAATACGATAAGTTTTCCTCGAATGTTATATATAAAAAGTTTATGCGCAGCATGTACGGTAGAGTCACCAAGTTTCTTCACGACAAACTGAATTCAGTCGTGATTAATTAGAGGTGCAGAAAGAATTTTTAAGCTTTAACTTTTTGTATTTCTCTAATAATATTGTTTAGATATATGTGATTTATTTTGTTATACCAAATACATTTATATTTAAATAGCGCTGGTCGCGTTTACGTTTTAGAGTTTATGAAAAATTTGTTTTTTTACATAAAAAAGATTTACTTTTATAAAATTTTATTGAGTTGATGCGAAAAGGAATATAATAATGTACATGTATCCTCGGAAAAATAAATTTTTTTATTGTTGAAAGTTTAAAGAAGCAAGCGTTTGATTCAATTCCACGCTCGGCATAACTCCTTAAGAAGATTGGTGGTCGTGACATTGAAATGCGTAATCTCTATCGCGGTAATATGCTATTTGTCAGTGCGTAAACATAAGCGAGGTTATCGACAGTATTTTATTTATCTAACAGTCCTCTCGGGTTATTGATATATGACTTAATAGCGATAATTTTTCAGCAACAGCAACAGAGTAGCAATATCACATGTATTATGTATTATCAAGGGCTATCAAGTAATGTTCCATTCTTGATCGTCAAGTTTTTTTCAATGACTGCCATAGTCCTGTTGAATATCTGCCCAAGCATTCCACTTGTCCCATGTGTTGTCGATGGACATAAGTTCCACCACACCATCCTAAAGATAATGCCATATAATATTTATTTTTCAAATAAACCGTAATTTGCAATCACGAATATAAAGAGCGATATGTTGCAAGGAAGATAGAAAAGTCTTGATATTTTTTATGAATCTATACAATAGCAATAAATTATTATCTTTCAGTTTTTTATCTAAAATCTTACATGATCAATTAATTTATTAATATAGTTTTATATTTTTGCTAATAAATTGTATCGCTATTAAATGGTACATACTTATGTATATACTAATATATAATATTTGACATCCTATTTGTTATACAGGTAATACAAATTCGAGTAGCCTAATTATTTTAGCTAAATAGGAAATGATGAACTGACCTTGGTTCAATTCTTCGAGGGAGTTCGGGCTCTTCCCGGCCGAGCTAACAATTATTCTCGGTGGCTCCAAACCTAAATTACAACGTTCCCAATCGTTGATGGGCGCCTGACCGCCATTCGGGCAGAGCAAGACGTAATCTTCGGGTTTGCCAGCGTCGTCCTTCTCCTTATCTAAAATACAATATGTAACGTCCATGAAGCGACACAAGTATAATTACATACGTAATTTATTTAACATAATTATATTTACCGAGCTGCTGCAAAGCTGTCAAAGGTAGGAACGCAATGTCACCCTTGCCATCCTTCAAACATCTAAAAGAAGATGCACAAATTAAAATAATAAAATCCTGCAAGCATATAATTTTTGTTGTCAAATCGGGAAGACTTAAATGCAATTAATTTTATTTTTTATTAAAATAAAAAATCCGTATTTTATTTATTTATAATACAAATTAGTCAAAGATGCGTGCACAAAAAAGATTAATGAAACGACTACGATAATACCTGAGTGCTCCTTTTCCGCCGTTGTAATATTCGGCATTCGTAGGTTTGCATTTTGTTGCTTGTTTCGCCTGATCGTCGTCGATCTTAATATTGCCGACACACAGTTCACAGGACTTTGAGTTGAGAGGTGCGCCAGGCGCACAAGACTTAGAAAAGAAGTTATCTATCTCGTTAGATTCGTTGATAAGCCCGTTAAGTTTGAGTGTGCGAATCGGGGCATAGTAACCAGCGAAGTCGCCCACGTGGCCGCTGTGACAAGACGGCTTGCCTCTGAGGTCGGCTGTGAACGAGAATATTGACATAACTTTAATATGCATATTATAGATTCTTTCAGATTTATATAAAACTACTGTCTCCGCATACTTTCTTTAATCATTCAAATCATATATTTTCCTTAAAATTTTGCCTTAATACTGATGTCTTTATTAAATTGATATTTTTGTTAACGTAAAATCTGTTTCCAGTTAAGCTTTCATACACATTTTATCCGATATAATTTTATGGAGCTTATAGACTACAGATTCTATCATTCATTTCGGCTACGTACCTAATCCATTTATGGAGGAGCCGCTTTTAATAACAGCGACTGCAGGCCGCTCGCTGACTTTCGTTGATCCTTTACCGTAGGTCTCGGCGACGATCGGTTTCGCGTTGTAATCGTTGATAGCGCGTTTTACTGATCCGCCATCGATTAATGTGATATCCGCTCCGTTGTCTCTGACAGCCTTCAAGCAAGCAGCCTCGTCTTTCTCTAGTATGCAATCAAATCTGGGTCTGGCGTCTCTATATAGATTAACATGTATAACGTCAAGATTTAATAAGTGCGCTTGCATTCTTATGATCAAAACAATTTAATTTTCAGTAAGATATAAAATTGGCCTCATTCATTTACGTTCTCGATACTTAATTAACAAAATTTGTTCAATTAATAAGGACGACTAATTAAATTTGTTTCGAAACGAGGCATCAGGTTAATTGATCGAGATTATACCTGGAGAACGCGGCTCTAGCGAAACTGCGACACTTGTTCAGCGCATATCCATCCCAAACGCACCAGCGAGCGTCTCTCTCCGGCGCCCCGGAATTTCTTTCAATCACATCCATGTATTTCGCGCTCTTCAAGTGCTCTTCCGGTGATACCGGCGGTGCAGCGACAGCCAGAGTTTTGTCGCTAAGTAGCAGGAGATCCTCCCACCAATCTGCCTTCTCGTTTTCACCAATCTGACCTAGCTGCGTCAATTCCTGAAAAACGTTCCAAAGTTAGATCGCAATCTCCCCAATGCAATGTAATATATTATAAGAAATATATTATTTTTCAACTATATCTTTCTTTAGAATTACTTCTTTAGTCTTTATAGCAATGTCCAATAAAATCAATTAACTAATTTCTGCCAATATGTAAGAAAACTAATTACTATCTTCTAAAAGTTAATTGAAATTAATTATAATAATATTATCACAAATTGTAATGTATGTTCTAAAATTTCTGTTAATGTAATATAGGAGTGCAATTTTCAGATAGTCTTATTCGCATCGTATAACATTCGATTAGTCATTAAAAACATGTATAAATAGATTCTTAGGAAACAAATCACGCACTCTTTGGATAGCTTCCGCGTTATTGCTGATAGCCCCGTTGGTCATGTATCCCTGCCACGGTCGGGCGGCCCATGTGCACGGTTTCGTTTCTGCGTCAATAGGCACTTTGCTGCCGTCCGGGCAGAAGTATCGGAAGTCAGATGGGTTTTCGGATGTCGGCACGGCCGGAGTAACTCCGACGGGCAGACCGAAGAAACGCTTCACGTAAATGACTTTCGTCCAGGCGACGTCGCCGCCGTTATGTGCCAGACAGCGTAGAGCTCCCTCGTATCCAGAATATATGTCTGGATAATCGCACACGTTTGGTTTCTCGCAAAGAGCGCACATGTTGCTGTATGTCTCCTCTGGAAAAAAAAATGAAAGTCATAGTCGTAGAGTATTCATGAAGTATCTAACTAAAAAATTAATCGCTCTCACCATGTTTCTAAATTAACATCTATAAATAATTTTTTTTAAGTAGATCTTATTTATAATATATGAGCCACGAATTCTGAATGCGTGTCAAATTTTATAAAAAGAGAAATAGATATCGATTAAAAATCGATATTTTACGACGCACGCTGTTAATACACACATTTTAATTATTTCGCCACTTGTGAAAGAGAAAAGTTAACTACCAGAAGAAATGTGTAAACGCGTTTACGCAACGCAATTATACTTTCTACTTAACGTAACTCCTTTATTCGCACCGCAGTTTGTTGAGCTCACTTTAACTCGTAAAATTTTAAATTTAACTTCATATAAATATAAAGCAGAAAATTACTTGGTGTCTCCCGAAGCGAGTTGATTTAAGTACGCGTTATTTCGCAGCTGATAATATTATTTGCCGGCAATTCACCTACATGACACAATCGCCGCAAATTTCGAAGATTACCGCCACTTACTCAGCCTCTGATTGATGGCAGGATCGGGTGACCATGTGCCCACCAGGCAGCCTTTGTCGAAGAGCGTGCTTAGAGCGCGAAGTTCATTCTCGCGAGCGGAATATTCCGGGTTGTTGATATCGGTTAGCACGCCCATCGCGGTCAGCTTCGTGATGGGAATTTTGTAGCCGACATTACGGCCCACGCCAGTGTGGCAGGACTTAAGACCCTTCAGACCCTGAACGTTGTTAATGTCCAGATCCTTGTGGATCACGGCTACTGCCTCGTAACGATATATCGCGTCGGGTTCCTCTTTTGTTCTCACCTGATAGACAAGATATAATATAAATCCTATAAATTCTTAACTAAACATTCTATTCTCAAGAGATCATAAAATATCTGTAAGGGATATCGTAAGTCAGCGGATAATAATTTAAAAAAAGCAGGCTTTTAATTAATTCAAAATAATTCAATAGTTTTTAAGAAATGTATTTTTACAATCTGTTTAAATTATGCATTTATTTAATATTTCTTCTAATTTTATACTGTAATTCTTTATTTTATAAATAATGTTTGTTAGTAAAAAGAATTGAATTAAATATTGTGTGAGTTTTCTCTCTGTATTCATAAGTTCTGTCATTTCCTTCATGTACAATTCTTTTTTTGAGTCAATTTTAAGTTCGCTTTTTTTTAACTATGCCAGATTCGTGATTAAAGATCCATTTCTTGTATTAGACTTCGAAATATCGTTGAATATATCACCTGTTCGACGATGGTGTATCCGGCCTTTTCAGCCAATTGGTTTTTCGCCGCGAGGTACATATCCTCCGGATCTACAGCAACGATGTCTGCTTCCTTTCTGCCGACTCTCTCGATGCAGTCATATCGGTCGCGTCCGGAAATGCAGGCTATCGGGAAACCTTTACTCGCCGACTCTTCCATCATCTCCCCGCATTCCTTCGCGTATATCTCCGGGATGCACATCGTAACTAAACAAAACATATCTCATGAAGCATCGTGCGAATTGATGACTCAGTACATCTCCTTTTACTTTATTAGATGCAGTTTCGGATGTACATGTCACATGCGGACAAAATTTAAATTTAGAGTTTTGCAATAATCAAGAATGTAATGATCAGTAGAGCGGTTGATTATTTATCCGATTTCTAACGGTACCAGGCCGCAGGCCGGATAGGTATAGGATTATATCCGGAGACAAGACCTTCCTCCTCCACTAGAATACGTACAAGGTGAGAACCTTGCGTGGAGGGTTCTGACCACTTGAGCAAATAAGTGTGAAAAAATGTCACAACGGCTCTTTTGAACGGTACTCAGGCTCTTGTCTTATTATGGGCTATTCGGGGTCTAGCTCATCTCTTGACCCATTACACACATTTATATTTGAAACTTCAAGATTAAACCAAACGTTTAAACTTCAAGAGATTATGAGAATTAACAAACATAACATAGTTCTTAAATCTCTGTTAATTATCCTACGATAAAAATAATTTTATTCGTTACGATTAAACGTAAATACGAAAATATAGGATGTTCGAAGATCACGCTCGATCGGTCTTCAAATTCACAAATATAATCGGAGAAGACGGCATTTTGAAATTCTTTACTTACTGCCAGATAATTTACTATATAATATTTTCGACATATTTTTGCGAATCAGTCAATTTCCATCAAGTACTTACACACTCGTGGTGGACTAGTAGCGGACACAGCCGCCACCGCGAAAATCGCAAGCACCGCGAATCTGTGTAGCATCTTGATTACAGCACCTCGCGGGGTTACGATAATGCGGTAATTTTCCCCAAAAAGATTGGCGTGATCGGGTATTGATCGGGAAGACGAGGCAGAGTGCAGAGTCCAGGTGAGGCCGCAGACAGATGGTCGGCGACGACTTGTCCAGACCGTCCGGAGCGGCGTTCTACGTACGGCCTTATATAGATGCGTCTTTTTCTTCCTCGTATTTCAGCTCGGAAAAGAAGTAGGGGGAGTAAGGAGTTTCGCTCTTTTTCCTCCTCTCTTCCTCCCAATCGCTTGGCGATCCACGCGTTGTCGCTCTTTCTCCGTTCGTTTCGCGTAATGACGCCATCGTCGTTCATTATCTATTCGATTCCTCGCCTCTCCCGCGACGATGGCACTTACCAGCTTCGTCGCGCGTCGCCTTTCGGGGAAAGACAGGTTTTCGTCTCCCGGCTTCTCGTGTTAAGAAAATTATTATTGGGCATTAAACACAGAAAGTGATTTTCTTTCTAATTTAATTTTACTTTAATTTCAACGATATCGTGGATGATTCATGTGGACTCCGCACGTTTACACGCACCCGCAAATATTGAAATAAGCTTTATTTTTATTTGTAATAAAAATATGTTGAAATGTACATTAATAGAGTTTTTAATTTAATTTTACTTTAATTTTAACGATATCGTGCATGATTCATGTAAACTCCGCACGTTTACACGCACCCGCAAATATTGAAATAAGCTTTATTTTTATTTGTAATAAAAATATGTTGGAATGTACATTAATAGAGTTTTTATAATCATAAACAATTAATAAAGCTAACAGGATTTCAACTAACATACAAAATATACATGTGAATTTCAGACGTTAAAGAAAAGATGTCACAGCATTTAAGTAACTTGTGGAGGAAAAATTATTCCGGTTTTCGATGAGAAATATCACCCTGTTCGTAAAAGTCCAAGATCTAGATAATCGTTGAAGCTTTGGTCGGGCTTGGATTGGCCGCGGTCGTTAACTCAACTCTCGGTAACTTTCCAGGATGGGTTCCTCGCCCATCCTGGAAAGTTACCATCGGCATCGTGGATGGAAAACCTTGAAGTAATTTTTCTCCATCGGTCCGGTCCCTGTTTGCCTCCTCGTTTCAAGTTTAACCCGTATCCTCGCGCGGCTTTGTTCGGCAAATTCGCATCCTTCGCGTTTCGGTCGCTCTTCGAAGATGCGACGCACGCACACACGCACGCATCAAGTTGTGATATTAATGTACATTGCACATCGCGAAGCTAAAACTGCGTGGACCTTCGTTGATACGAGGAAAGTCCCCGGACGGTAATTCCCCCCGTTATCTTCACATGCCACCTAATTTACGGTTCTCTCTTTCTATCTTTTTCTGTCAATAGATCACCAGTCAAATAAATAACAACCCATGTTTGTGCTTATATTTTATCGTTACAAAACGGCACCCGATAAGTAATCTCTGAACCGCGAGTTATAAATAATGTTAAAATGACACAGTATATTGTGATACACATAAGTAGTTACTCATAAAGAATTAATAATCTATTAAAAAATAAGTTTATCAGTACGAAAGTGTTAATTGGTTATCTGCAATATGGAATAACATTATGTAATAAATAGACTTATAGAGAGCGATTACAGTTTACTTTGATAATCATGTTATCGGGATTGCTGATGGTGTAGCAAGACTTTTTCCCCCAAAAATTGACGTGATAAGCAATAATAATGTTGGTACGAATAAGTTCAATACAATACAAATATCGGGTATTTTCTGCACAATTCAACACGTACATAAAAAAATTTATACCTTAGAAAATTGGGATAGGAAATACAATTTCTATATTTTAGTTAAAAGTTTTATTAAGAATTTTAACTATTTTTGGAAATTTTTTTAAGTAGATAAATAAATACCTTAATATTAGGAGAACTATATTATTAATTATATCATTGTTTATTTATAGAATTATTTAATGTTCCTCTATGATTTTTGTCAAACAAAATAAAGAACCGTATGTGTGTGTGTGCCTTCTTCTATTTTTACTAAGAAATATTCAAACGCAGCAATATCACTTTCCTTATTCGTTTCTTGGAACCAATAATTTTCCTTCATTGCATGTATATGGTTTTTCGCGGGATCGAGATCGAAATAATAAGTATCAATGACAAACGTAATATGAAACTATCGCCATGTATTACCATACATATTACACATGGATCTACATAAATCTGCAATTCAGCGGTTCAACTGATTAAGGATGCATCCGACATAGCCTCAGCACTCGGTATACTCTGTGTTTATACACTTCTTCATGAATGCATAAATAGAACAATTTTATTATTCAGCAGAAAAAAGGCAGTTTTCATAAATTAATGTCGAGAAAATTAAGTCGACGTCTGCTGCAGCGCTGACAGTCTCGACGCTCGCGCGAGATCTTTTTCCTCGACACATGAGTCTTATGCGGTTTTAAACTGCAAGGTCGGATACGTTCGCAACTTCAAGACCTCGAGGTGAGCGTGCAAGATTAGCAGCTGCTCATAATTGTTCTCTGCTTTCATGACAAGCCTGGTACGTCTCGCGATCGCCGCGAGTCTCATCCTTCGAGACTCCTCGTCTCTCTTGCGATGTGGGTTGTTAAGCAACCTGCGAAGCTCTTCGACGTCTGACGACTTCATCTTGATCTCTTGTGACATCTTGTCATTCTTCTTCTTCCACTTGGCCATCAGTCGCTTCGTTTCTTTCAGACGCGCCTGTTCCAGTTCCAACAATTGGTGAAATTTCTGGAAACAGAGACTGTAAGTTTTTCAAATCACCAAACAGTTGGAATAACAATAAAGCGGTACTCACATTTCGAAATGTTCGCAAATTGGCTTGCATCTTTTCGTAATCTCTTTCCAAATTTACGCTGCAGGAATAATTGCTCAAAAATTCAAGCACGTTTCTCGTGATCTAAAATTACGCAATGAACAATATAGTCCTTTGACATCAAGTAATTGTGTTGTGATATAGAACAAAATATAATAATAAATTTTATATAAGGAGAGAACTCTCCTCTTCCCATTCTTCCGGTCCTCTATACCTTGAACTCTTGGATATCTTTCAAGTTCCGCTGCAGGTCCTCCAATATCATTTTCGCGCAAGCATGCTTCCATTCGTGTTGCGACACGACCTTCCGCAAGTGCATGGATGTATACATCGCTGCCAGCTTGCGTTTCCCAGTCTCGACGATACAATCGTTGACCCGTAAAAGCTCCTCGCGCGTCACGAGAACGGCGTTCGCGTAGTCGGAGGGACAACCTTGCAGCGGCACCTCGATCTGGCCCATTTTCAAAACGAGTTGAATCTCCATTTCCTGCGTGAGCTGCGACAAGGATTTCTCCATGTCATCCAAGCTGACCTTCTTGCACGCCGCAGCGTTATCAGCCGACTGCATCGCCTTCTGATAAAACGACACCGTCTGCTCCGCCTCAGCCATCTCTACCGCGCAGCATCTCACCTTCGACATTAAGTACCGCTCTTTTTGGCAATGCTACTTCTTTTTTTTTTTTTATTATAGTCAGCTTAAAACGATCGTTATGAAAGAGAAAAAGAAAGTGGTACACCTCCGTTTCATCTCTCGAAACTTTCGGGTGTTGGTATATTTGATATTTTCGGATTAAGGATCTTTAATTACTGTTTAGACAATTTAATAATATAATTATTATTACGGGACTGTACATATTTTAATAAATCAGTTACCTCGTGAGCTTTTTTCCTTACCTTCGTTTCCACCTCGACCTTCATTCTTCTCAATCTGCACATTGTTCGCCAATAATCGGCGTTAATTTGCGATGGTAGATTTCGGGGCATCGAGTCCAAGGCATCCATGCCTTTGAGGAAATCCAGGCATTCGCGCGGTAAGACGTCCGACTTCTCGCTGCCCGCGACGCATCTCGCCACCTCCGTCAGATACGTGACCGACGTGGTAGTCAGCCGAGCAACTCTGGGTCGTTTTTTGTAGTGTCTGAGCAAGTGTTCCACTATCGGTTGCTTCAACTCTGCGAATTCGCCGCGAAACTTGGCCTCCTGGCGTTTCTCCGCTTTGCACAGGCTGTCGTATCGAACTTTTAGCTCCGACACGACCATCTCCAGCGAGTTGCACTCCTCGGCGAGCCTGCGTGCCTCTCGCGTCGCCGGCGCTAACTCCTCGTCGGCGAGACGAGCGATTTCTTGCCTGTTATCGACCATAGTTTGATGTCTTCGGATCGCTCGTATCCTTGTCAGTCTCTCCTGAAGGATTGCGCATTCAATTTGCATCTTTTTCATTTCTAGATCTTTTAATTTGTCGTTGAATGCAGCGATGTCTTTTTGCAAAGCATCTAAAACGCACATTTTACACATAAAAACGTAAGTGATCCGCAGATTATTTTAAGACGATTATTTTATTTTAATAAACGCGATTGTTTAATTTATTCTTTTAAATTTCTCGACTCTGACCTTTCGTTTCTATAATATCAGCCTGCAGGGTCGCTTTATATTTTTCTCGTTTTTTTTGCAACGCCTGCACTTTAGTTTTATACGCCGCGATAGCTGCGATATCCTCGTCAGTGTATTTCGAAGGATTCTTCGCAATTAAGCAGTCCGGCACAGATATTTCCTTCTTCACCTCATCTTCCCACCTTAAAACAGAACGTTCTTTTTAACTTTAAATATCAAGTTATTGTTAGAAAAACACAAGCCTATTTGTATCAATTATTGTGCAATTATTTTTCATATTTTCATCGACTCACTTAGGTTCTAATACACCGTCCATCATTTTTTCTACAGCTATTTTATAAAAGTCACTGATTTTTTCGTTTTTACTTTCATCTTCTCGATCCTCGTCAACTGTTTTCAATTCTCCTCGCCGTGACCGTTTTTCAAATACTTCGTGATCTTTTACCATAATTATGTAATCAGGTATTTCTTCGACGTTCCAGGATGGGATCTCGATTGGTTCCAGAACGGAATCTATCCCAAACATTGTCTTCAATTGAGACGCGCAATATCGGAGCCTGTTGATGCGCTCCTTTGCACATTTTAATACACATTCCTTTGCGCGTTTCATTTCTTCAAAGAGATCATTGAAATGCATCTATTTAGAAAAAAAATTTAATTTATATAAATTTTAAATCAGTTACATATGTCAACAATCGACTAAAAAATTAACATTTTAATATTATATAAGTTTCTGAAGTAATAATCGAGTATAATTATGTCTAATTATGTTTTTAGTATTGCGTAATGTAATTTTATTGTCAAATAGATTTATGGCAGCTGTCACCTTTAATTTACGCTCTCGATTTTCAATTATAATATCTTTCTGCAAGATAGATTCGAGATCGCTGTCATGCGGAATCAATAGCTGATGTGTTGAAGCTATGCTTTCGTCATCAATCCATTTATGCGTCGTGACACCCGATATACATAATTTTTCATCTTCATCCGCGTGTGCGTACCATCTTTTAGCCATTTGATGTGTTTTGCTTCCGGCATTGTTAGTTGAAGATTCTTTATCGGAAATTACCGTAGATCCTCGTCTTGAATCATCTTCACATGATGCCTTATACACTTCGTAACTAGAAAGATTGTTATTTTTAAGATTTGTGGTATTTTAATAATATTTTATACTTATAAACTATATTTGCTTTTGCTATTATAAATTTTTAAATACATTTTTTACGGCGTCATAAGATTATTATATAATATAAAATATAATAAGAAAGTAGAGAAATGATTATATGATTGTCATTGCTAATCAGAATACCATAAATAATTAATATAAAAAATATAAAACATAATTACCTGTACATAAATTCGTCAGCATCCGCAGAAAATTTATCCCATACTTTAAAATCGTTCATCTTTCGAGTCGATGCAACGAGAGGATAATTTTGAACAATCGCATCGCCACCAATTAATCTAAGAGCGCATGGTTTCACTTCCAACGATTCCCAGAATATTTCGCGTAGATTCGACGTCACCTGATCTCGTTGAGCGCAATCATTCTCGAGGTTTCGATACAGCTTCTCTCGTTCAAGTCGAGCCTCTTCTATTCTCCGCTGTCGGGATTCGCGATCCAAATCGAAAGCTGAGATCGGCAAACGGGCGTCCGGTGATTCGCCTTCATTTATATTGAGAAGCTCGCGTATCTATTGCAAAACTTATATCATATTTTAAACCCGAGTTAGAATCGAATCTTAAAAGAGACATTACTTGCGTTTTAATCTTCTCAAGATCGGCTACAATAGAAGCCTGTAGAGGTAGAGCTTCGTCGTGCTCAGCTTTCAGTTTAGCAGCAATTACATTCTCCAGCCAGGTTTCCTTTCCTCGATCGTACAGTTCGTTTGGATCGGAAATGAAATCCTCGATCGTTAAATGCACACTCGCAGCTTCGACTTCTGTCAAATTTGTCTTTGTCTCCGGTAAGCTGTCGTACAATTAAATTAATTTAGATTTATCTTCATAATTTTGTAAATAATTTGAATAATGCGGAAGCCTAGAGAGCAAGTAAAGACAAAGTACCGAATTCGATGGGCAACGAGATCGCCATTTCTACCGAGAGAGACGATCGTTTCCCCAAAACGCGAAGAAATCGCGTATTTTACGCCTCCTTGACTGCGATGATGTGGCATAAAAATCGCGATCACTTTGCGAAGTTCCATGCTATCTCTGACTACGATCAAGCCATCGTATCCATATGTTATGACTCGAGAATCGGTTACGTATATCCCGATCTTTCTCAGTTGATGCATGGAGGACAGCGCGTTTGTGAGGACGATATCTTGAAAATCATTCTGCGAAAGAAATTTGAACAATTAATTTTTTTCAGAAAATTTGAAAAATAGATATTAAAATAAATATGACAAGATTTTCGAAAACTCTGTCAGTGAAAAAATGTACCTTTATAATTATTTAAATTATGCAATACAAAAATGTTGACTTATTCTTTTTATGTGGTTTATTTTTATAAAACAATAATGTAGTTTGACCTGTATTTCCATTTGATGTAATTGTTTAGACAAAGCGGGTGCACTCAATATCTCCAGAGGCTTACATCCGTGATACAGAGTCTTGAAAGGTCTTGATAAGTCTATCACGCAAATGACACGCGTGCAGAAGTCGATCGAGATCTCGCAAGTGTACACGATTACTTTGTTACCTCCGATCGAAGCTATAGAAGGATTAGTCGTTGCTAGGATTAAGATCTCAAAACAATCTTTTCTTTCGTTTCTTTCGTATATCAAAAAATCAGCGATCTACAAACAAAAGAAAACATCAAATTATTTCCAATTCTGTTTTTCTACGAAGACATAATTAACTTTTGCATCTATATTTATACATAATCATTTATTTACATAAATTATAAAAGATGTTTTAAAAAATAAAATATTTTGTATAATTTTATATAATCTTACATATCCATCAATTTCTATAAATCCTAGAACATCTATGCACTGCTGTTTAAGTCGTTTGCCAATAATAAATATCATGCCAGTTTGAGAATTGCCAATTCCCAAAAGTTCGCCGTTACGCGAAAATTTTATTTTATCCAAGAAGTTTCCATAAAGATGAAAACAGTTAAAAATTTTAAGCAATGAAACTTTTGTGATATCGATTAGAATGCAATTGCCAGCAACGCTGCACGACGCAAGTATTGGTAAAGTAGGATGTGAAGCTACGTGAAGAACTATAATGAAAAGATGACTCTAATTAATAATATATCGGTTAATTCTTACAAAAAAATGTGAAATAATTATTTTATTAAATATATTAATTAACTTAATTAATTTAAAAAATGCTTTTATAACATGCTTTAAATAAAAAGTAAATGTTTAGGGTTTTTTCATATTTGACTTTACCTTCACCATGGTGCTTCAAAGATAATCTTGCTGTCAGTTTGCCGGTTAGTAACTCGAAAATGCACAGACGATCTAACCCGTCTACCGCCGCGACGTGATCTGTGCGCTGAGATATAGAAAATAATGCTTTGTATTCAATCTCGTCCGTATAAATAACTTCTATGTGAGGGATGTTGTCGTGTTGCGTGCAGATTTCAAAAATTTCTCCGCTTCTGGAGTGAAGTAAAACCCCATCTTTGCAACAATGTTGTTTTCCTACGTGTATAGAATAGAAAGTCGAGATTGACCACATAAATTTCCACGTTACGTTCCAATCCGCGGACGTCTTTTTGTAAAACTAAAACATTGTTAATTGTAATATATCAGAAAATAAAATAAAAATAACATATATGATTATTAAAAATTGTATTTTTATTAAATTGTATTAAAGACTCATTAATACGCACCATAATTTCACTATTGGTGTTCACAATTATTACACCGCTCTTATGAGTGATGACAATCGGTTTATTTTTTGGACGTTCGAGTATTTTCGATTTTATCACCGAGTACAACTTATTAGCTTCAATCGCCACGAGCCATACATTCCCGAATTCGTCCGAGATGAACAGGTTTCCTTCCGGCGTCCAGGAAGAAGACACAATTTTGTGCCCTGAAAGTGGCGCGTTCACGCGATGTATGCTTACAATTTTCGAACACGTGCGCACCTGATAGATCGAGAGTGTATTGTCGTCGGCTCCGAATTGCGATATCAAATGTGGAGGATTCGGCGAACAGCTAGTAAGACCAAATAATCCATGAAATTTTTTTAATTATAGAAAAATTGAAGGGACAAACTCTTGAAGCTTATATTAATAATTGTGAAGAATTATATTACAGAAAGGTACAGAATATACTTACGAAATTTCTTGAACAAGATTGTCTGTCTTTGTGTTAAGCATAGCGACGTGTTTGCCGGTTCTCCAGAGCCACACGATCAGTCGAAAATCGGGAAAGCTAGTCAGGCTTACGAGATACTCCGTACCAACGAAAGAACAGGATAAGTAGCCATTGATTCTGTCCGGCGGTACGCACCTGGAAATCCTTTGTAGCGTCGGATACATGAATATTGATAGTTTGGGATTCGGTTTCCTCTCGACTATGGAAAACATGGAGACTGTCTGTAAAAATTCGTATATAAATAATGAATAGCCCGTATGCAGCGTGACACTTGTCATTTTTTGGACATTTAGTAATCTGAATAAATTGTATATATTATAAATGTAATTGTGTGTATCATATGTGTACCGGATGTCCAGCTAAACACGACGCACCGTCGCCCCTTTCCTTATTGTCGAACCGCTCGATTCGTTTCTCTCTCGTATTCAGATCCAGGAAACTCACGTAAATGCCGGAAGCCGTTGCGACGGTTTCCTTCCCAACAAAGACGAAGTCATGAGATTTTCCAAACTTCATCCACCTGTACAATAACGTAAACTATATAAAAAAAAAATACTCTTCAATCACCAAGCTTTGGAGAGCTTTAATGTACCTTGTTTCGGTTGTTGAAAAATTCATTTTGCTATATTTTCTAATTTGCCAGGACATTTCGAAAACTTTTATCGTTTCACACTGTTCCTAAGTTCCCAATTCTACTTCCGTACGACAAGCAAATTTTGCACGTGTTAAGCATTGTGTTTGGTTGCTGAGAGACCTCGAAAGGCTAGCATATTGATCGAGGGTGGCCATAGAGACTTGCGTTTGACAATCCTTTCGCGTATATTCGTAATAAGCGACAAGTCTTTAACTGTATTTATATAATTAAACTAGATAATTTACAAAATTAAATAATTTATTTTGACAAAAAGAAATAAATTAATTTTCTTATTGACAATATTTATCTCTAGAAGTTTTCATTTGAATTTGTGTGGAAAAAATTTCACATTATTAACAATTAAAAATAATTAATAGAAATAGTTTTAGAATAAAGTGCGATATATAGTATAAAAGAATTCCCCGTTTTTGCACCTGTTTTGGTTGCCAAAGTGCGCAGGTACATGAATGTAAGTACTGATCGTCAAGACTTTCATCGGACACTGCATTTACATACATACCGAAGATAATAGAATCACCAAAAGAATGCCACTAAAAGTGTGCCACTGGATCAAAGTATTGTAAGAGGTTTGAAGGATAGTGACACCGTTATAAACCGCATCGTCCAGCACATAATAATGGCCCATGCCTTTGATCCCTACCATTGTCATTTTAAAGCTTTCAACAAAGTTTTTAACAAGCTTATAACAAATATTATAACAAAATAATCTATAATAATCTATAATAAATACCAGAAAAACCAGTTTTAAGTCATATTTTCATGAATCATCGGGAGTGCTCGTTAAAAATAATGTCATATATTTTTCTCTTTCTTAAAATTATTGCAAATAAGAGATACATAAAAAGAGATTTTTTATTTATTTTACTGTTAATAGTAACTGATCATGAAATCAGAACTTTATTGTTAAAATATATAAAATCAGTGTTTAAAATAGTATTGAGAAGAGTTTTAAATAATAACAACATATGAAATCATATATTTATAATTTCTACATTGCAACATAAATAACTAGAATATATCTTCTTGAATACAGAGATAGGTATTGAAACGATTTTGACATATTTTACAATGGACGGAAGCGATCGATCGATGGTTGTGCTGGAAGTATTGTTGAAGGGGCACGGTGGAATAGTAACCCAATAACGTGAATCTCGTGCCCCTTCCGAATCCGAACAGCATATATAGACGAAGCGAACGCGATGGTTTTTTATTCACGAGCGTTGATCGATATGAGTGTCATCAAGAATGTTTCGTGAGTTCGTCATTTGTTAGAACAGTTCTATATGTTTTGTGTTTGATATAAGGGTAAATAACTTGTAAGTGAACAGATTTATGGAGAAGAAAGAGAAACCAGATTCCTAGAGAGTGACTATAAGGAATTAAAAGTCCACGTTGGAAGCAGAAAATTATTTTTTAAGTGAAAATAGTCAACGTATGTATATTCATCATTCATAGTTCTTTGGCTTACTTATTTTAGCAGATATCATGAACATATTTTGGTATAAAAAAGTTGATACGTTATATAATTAATAAATAAATATTAAAAATAAAATTTTACGTACATAAATAAAAGCGATATGATCATATAATTAAAATTTTTTATAGACATTTTAATTAATTTTTATATATAAATTGTACGATATAAAAGCTTAACAACATTTTTGGCCATTTCTATCTAAAAATTAATTAATTAATCTATTTTAAATATTACTTTATCTTTGTCAATAATAATTTTTATTGATTGTAGTAATATTGTTGTACAATCGTAAACTTAAAAATTTGCTATTTTGTAACAGCTTGATTTTAAACTCATTTTATAAATGGAAACACTAATAAATTTAGATAGCAATACAAATAGTGATATAATGACAAATTATACATATAACGAGAGCCCATTGTAAAGTTGTAAACTGCAACTGTTCTATTGTTTCTCATGTTTGCGCGAATTAAGGTCATTGTTGAAATGACTACGCTAAAAAGGGGCGAAGACCGCTACGCGTTTAGTATGCGCGTCATTTGCTTGCATTTCGTATTCAAGAGGAATCTTCTGCGTTCATCTAGAAGGCATTTCGTGTCGTGTCGCTTGTTTGTACTACTTGCCCATCTCTTCCTTTTCTAATTAAAATCGATTCAAAGAATCACATTTAGAATCTCTAACAAGTCTCTAGTCTCTTCACTGTCGTGTTATCTATTAAAATATAATCATGTATAAAGAGTTGTGATAATTATCAAATTGTAATTAAATTATGTAAGATTTGATATCATATTCAAGTTTTACTCGTAAAGAACAACGAAAGTCTATTATTGCCAATTGCTCTATCAAAACGCATTGAATCATCGAGATCGGACGTTTTATTGTTATTGCTGCCATTGCTGGAAGCAGTAGCTATAAAAATCATCATTAAAGATTTTATAGTTTATGAAAATTACTTATGCGTTTTCTTATATTGCAGATCATATTTTTTCAACGAGCTTACTATCAAAATGTCTCATTACCGAGCGCGGAAGCAGCGATTCGGTTGGATTCTAAGTATCTTTCTGCTCTACCCCGCCCTGGTCTCGTCTCACGAACCTGTGCCCGCGAATTATCAGAATACACCAGGTGCATCGACCCTGAAGATAGAGGCCAAAGAATCCGAAGCGTCGATAACTCTGGGGAAGGATCTAGTCCTCGGTCCTTCTTTGTCGACCAAGGCGTCGATCATCGCCGACTCAAACGACGTCGCTTCTACAAAAGTTACTCCCCTCGCGTCTCCCACGATCATCAGTCGAGTGTCTTCCGGAGAGCATGCCGCTTCCCGAAGACCCGTCTCGAAGGATGCGGGCCCTCGCGGCTCTTACGTCGACAGCCGCAAGCCTTGGGCAGGCAAAAGCCCGAAGGCCGCTTTTGCGAAAAGGGACAGCTATCTCCAGGCACTGATGCACTCGCGTAACAGCGACGATCCGCGAGAGGGGATCGTGCAGACGGATTCAAAGACAAAGGCAAATAGGAGAGCTGAGTACGTGCAGGGTCCCATTTACAAGCCGGAAACCGAGTACGGTTCGCCCGATTCGACGTACCCGTCGAAGAGGCCGCGAATCACCTACGACGGACCCAACAGCCCTCCTTCACCCAGCGACTCTTATCCTCAACCCTTCAGGCCGTCGGATTACAACACACCGCAGAATTCTTACGGCCCGCCGCAGAATTCGTACGGACCGCCGAATGACGGTGTCTCGTTTTATCCTCAGATTTCTTCGTATGGACCACCCGGAAACTACTTACCGCCCCAACAAGGTGAGGCGAGAGGTATTATCGGCCACCAAAGTTAAAATTTTAATTATTAGGTTTATAAAAATTTAAATTGCTTGATTAACTAAGTTAATAAAAGTTTCAATTAATTGACCTAATTAAATGTGCATTCTAAGTGTACATTATTATGATAAGTCTATTATTATAATAAAATTTCATTAAACAGTTATATTACAATAGAGAGAAAAATTTAATTACATTTTTTAATCATTTTTTATTTGCTATATTAAAATAAGATTTTGTACAATCTTTTGAAATTTGCAAATGTTTATGTTATACTTTTAAAATAACTCGACAAGTTTTGCAGATGTATTGTTTGATTAATACGTTTTTAATTAATAGAATTGATTTTTCTTTGGCAATAAAATATTTTTTTCTCAGCTTGGATTTCATATTTTTAGCGCTCTTGGATCACTTGATTTATTATTTCACGCTTTGTTTTCTTAGGATATGGTCCTTCCGTTCCAACTCCAATTTATGGTGCTCCCTACGCGCTTCCGGAGACTCACATCTCCCTTCTGCCGAGTATCGATCTAGGATTGCCGCTCGCTCTCAAACTAAACGCATTCACCATCGCAAAAATTATATTAAAGTTGGTAATCTTCAAGATGATCGTGAAATTTATCGCTGTAATCTGCTTGCTGCTCTTTATACCTAAACTCGAGATCATCAAGAAGAAGGTCTCTAATAAAGACGATGACGACGAGGAACGAAATTTCTCATCGCGTAAGTTCTCAGATTAAATCCCTGCACTTCCAACTTTAATTACAAAAGTTTTGCAATAAATTTGGAATGAGGCTTTTTAAACGAAAACGTTGCTAATTAAGATTATTATTTTCTTAACTCATTCATCGTACTTCGCTAATGGTGTTCCATATTTTTCAGCCTTTGCCAGCTTGGAAACTTTAAACGGCCTCGAAGATATAGTAAAAAGCTCCGTTGAGAAGTACGAAGTGCAAAACAGCGCTCGTTTAAATTCGACGGAGAAATGCACGACACTTGCGTGCCGTATCACCGAAGCATTTACGTTCCACGAATCTCGGCGTGATTATTTAAATTTATTCAAGAGTTACGTAGAGGAAGAGAGGCAGCTCACAAAACGGAGAGACCAATGAGAAATTTACATTGTCATCGAGCTTCATCGTCGCGTCATCTCTCCCTACTCTAGTAATTATTTATTTATATACTTATCCATATTTATAAAAATTATTCCATACGAAATGCTGGATTTATTCTTTTGATTTTCAATGCTCAAAGTTAGGTCATAAAAGTACGTTTTCTTTATACAAAAGAATCTGTTAAAAAGCGCTGCGAATATAGAGCGCTGTCAAATCTGTCTCGTAATCGACGTCAATCGGAACGACGCGATTAGAGAAGATTACAGGAATAATCTTTCCTTTCACAGCACTATGATACTATGATTATTCAGTGCCACTGTGTGCCAAGTAACAAAGTATGCTAAAAAATGAAACATTATTTTAATAAATTATTTGCCTTTTTGTGGATGCATCGGCAAATATGTAATGTTTAATATGTTTTTTATTGGCGTAAGGCAGCAAATTATTTTTATAAATCTTTATAAAATAATAAGTGCATAATATAAAAATAACATTTTAATTAAAAATACAAATTGAAAAATTGGTTGTTTTTAATTTGCATGGCGACTATAATATCCAAAAATTTAGATTATCTAGGAATTTATATAAGGCATTCAACTTTATTTTATAGCTTGTAAAAACTTATTAATTATTAGTTACAAATCTGCGTTTCTTCAGCGAAAGTATCAAATATGGAAATCAGGGGTCACATGAAGTACGTCATATAAAGTGTGAGTGTGAGATGTGTCCTGTATTCTCAATCTCTCTCAGGTGGGGATAGATTTAACCATCACACTCGGTTTATAAACGTAGCCAGATGACACGATATGTCAGTTCTCTCGTGATAGCCATTCGCCATTCGTGTCAGTAACTACCGATTTTCATCGACTTTCGTCAACCGGGCCGTCACCGATCACCCAGAACAATGGAGGTAGCAGTTATAGTTGGTACGGAAACTGCATCGACTTCGTTTAAGATTTTACAGCGTCAAAATCGATTATTTTTGTAATCAACTAAGTGTATCTTTTACTAGTGGATTTAAATGTATAACTTACGCAACAATTTCGAGTTAACGTCCATTAAGTAAATACGTTCAAATAAATATTCAAAATCTCATTAACTGTTAATAGATTGACTTAGTCATTTATTTGCGCATGTTTAAAAATATTAGAAAGAGCTTAATATGATATTAAAATGTTGGAATTGGATTATTTAACATGGTATCAATATTATTTTATATCATTATTAGTTGATTGCATATCTTTGTAAAGATTTTATAAAATCTTGATTGCTTTTATATGGATATTAACAGAGACAATAAAATAAGAAATTTTTAAATTAGATGTTAACTAAGATGTTAACAATAAAATTGAGAAAATTTTTTATAGTCTTAATGTATATGCTTCTCTTGAAATCGCATTAAAATTCAGAAATGTATAGACTTCTCTTGAAATCGCATTAAAATTCAGTTTAACTCAATCTTGGTCGACAATACACCGAAAAATTATGCAAGCGCGTTTTCTATTCAATTAATTATTTATGAAGGATCAGAATCGCGACTGTTATTCGCGCGAGAGAGGATTTGAGATTTTCAAAGAAGTCTCACCGCAAAAGGAAATGTCTTTAAATGGGCGTGGGCGTAAACGGCCTTGAACGAAGAAACATCGCAATCGCCGCAAGGAGCGGACTGATCTCGATTTAAAATAAACCTTGATTTCAATAAAGCCGCAATCATTCAATAGAGACGCGCATTAAAGCCGCGCAGCGTCCCAGCGACAGGCTAAACCGTCAATGGATTTACGTAATACCATCCCGTCTACAATTCGCTAATAGAAAGACTTTCGAAAATCAAATTAATCGTTTGAAATTATATTTCGTTCGACTGTAGCGATAATCTTTTATCAGATGATATTTTATCGATATTTCTTCCCTATTATATATAGGAGATTTTGAAATAATTCATAAATTCGTCAATTGCGATTATAATTTAAACAAAATCTGTCGTGTCACTTTATGGGAGAAACGTTTGGTTAAAGATACGTGGAGAATATTGGATCAAAATCGAATGAATTTAATTTCATATCCTCTTTTTTCTCTCTCCCTCTCTTCTTGACCTTTCCTAGCCTTCGCGTTCCTCAGCATGTACACGTTATGCGAGGAAACGTATGCTCTTCCCGATGATGTAAAAATCAACAACACCATGAAGGACATAAAGGAGCCTAAAGATATCAAAGAAGCGGCGACCGCGTCGAAAGATGTGAAAGATGCCATCAAAACGGCCAAGGAAGCGAAGAAGAATAAGAAGGATTGCGCGCGAGAGTGCGGGATCGAGTATGATCCTGTTTGCGCTCACGATCCTGTCGACTCCAGCTTAAAGCCTAAGACCTTCGGCACGCAGTGCGCTCTGGATCTTTACAACTGCGAGATGGGCATGAGTAAGCACATGAAAGCAGTATATAAATCACTATACTAATTATTTATATTAATGTAATGATATATTAATTATTGATTACAATAATCACATTAATCACGTTATACTTCAATTTCAGAATTGGCTGTCAAGAGCAAAGGCGAGTGCCCTGGATCTGGCGGAGTAAGACTGTCCTAAACAATCACTCGATTCCGGAAAAGCACCATGAAACACGAAGTAGACTAACCATTAGATGATTATTATAAATTTATAGTTGGGAGTTAAATACCTTAATGTATCGTGATGTAACGAGATTTTCTTCTTCTAACGACGAGAGAATAGAGATGGTGGTACGCAAGAAAACTAAATATAACTACGCGACAAAATCTGACGATAAAATTGGCCGCTAAGCTGTACGCTATGTACAATGAATATACAATGTAAGGCGTATCTATCCAATAAATATTAATGATGAGCAACTATTGATTTTGCCTCTCATAATCACTTCCTTCCCCGCGACGTAGTTGATTTTCGTGCGTAGTACGCAGTTTCTAACTTATGTAAGTTGTATATATGTGCAGAGATTGAATATGTATTCTCGGTACGCAAATTTGAACCGGCTTTCTAATCGCATCTGCGATCTGTCCTCATACAAACATGTAATTGGCAAAATATATTCTCAACTCTGAGGTACTTAAACAGTAGATGATATCCATTTTGCCGCTTTTATCATGCAGTCACGAAAGCGTAACATTATGAGCATTTCAATTTTGAGATATACCGTTAACAAAAAGATTTTCTATTCGATAAATTAAAGATAAACGAAACTTTCAGTTATTGTTCGTATTTATTATTTTGCTGGAAGTAAGGATACGCTATTATACAATCCCTATTTTATTTCTTCTTAAGTCATAATGTACGCATGTGTTACTGTTGTATTGCATAATATGCTTCCGCCGCTTTCTCGGAGCTGCAGCGTGACGAATGACGCCGACGAATGATGTCGACACACTCCAGACAAGCTATCGTTACCGATTGACAAATAAATGTTAAAGCTTTATAACTATTCTTCTAGATGGCTAAATGCATGTTACAATTTGTAAACGGGAAGGAGATTGAATTATCCTTTCTATTGTACTTGTTTTTGTTAATAGTTATCATTTTTATTAAATTATTTAATTATATCTACATAAAATAAATACAGCAACATTATCTCAGTAGAAATTAACTGTATTATACGATAATAAACGCACGATTTCTTTGTAAAATAATTTGATGCCGATTAATTATTTCTCAGAAATCTTATACGTGGCTTTAGTAAATTCTATAAACACCCAGACATTGATTTATTATTGCGTGTATACGTCGCAACGTGCTTGAAAGGCTGTAATCTGTGCGCGTGGGGCCATTGTCCGTCAATCTTCGTTGTAATAAGTTTACCTTCCAAATCAATGTCCAAGATAATGAGGATGCGACCGTGTGCAATGAAGGAGGACGGCCGGCTGCGAACCGCATCCTCAGTCCGGCGCACTTTGTCCCGTCTATCAATGTGCCGTCTCGTCCGAACTGTCCGCGACATGACTGATTTATTCTCAAAGATTTACTGTGCAATTGTTTTCCTTTTGTTATGCGAGACGAACACGTACTCCCTCGTCTCGCACATCTGCACCGCGAGTACGCGGACTTCTGCAGGTAATTGAACGAATTAAATGATCGTCGGTGATTAAGTCTAGCAGCATAAATTAATGGCAGAAGAATGCAAAAGGCGATTTAATTAAACCTTTATTAATAATTATACGCGAAACTAAAATATTAAGTGAAGATTATAAGATATTTGTTTGTCTAAAGTTCCGAGAACTTCGTAATCTCCAAAAATTCTAGAGTAGAGAAGATACGTTGCGAAAGGTAGATCCTAGCGCGCATATGAAAAAGAGCCAAAGCAAAATTTTCGAAACTACTGTAACTTTCTCTGTACTATCTTTCGTATGTGTTTCGGATATGATTTAAAAAACGCGATTGCGAAACTTGAGATGAGACATTTTGTACGAGCGTAGATATGGAATATTCATCGACGCCCGCGGACGGATCAATGTCGATCTTCGAGGAGATGGAGAACCGACTGTCGAGCCTCGAACGCAGATTGCGAGCGGTCGAGCATCCCGGTAAGAATTTCACGATTCGCACACGATGGAAATATGAAAACATCTATCCATGCTCTTGCAGTTTGGCAGATCAGCTTGAGAGAGGAGGACTGGGAGGTTTGTGCCGAGGGACCGTGTAAGTGCGTACCGGAAATGAAATCGGTGTCCTGCTGGAGATACAATCTGATGGATCTACCCCCGACGCAATTGGTTCCCGCCAACGTGCTGAGACTGTGAGCAATTTGAAAGATAACATCGTTGTGTTTGTGTGACAGATATCCGATCGGATATCTTTAAGAAAAATAATCGAAATTATTATTAAACGCTAAAAGCGCGATAGAATTACTTTATATAATTTATAAATAAAATTAGAACTTTGTATAATGTGTACATTTTAATTTTTAAATAAAATTTCTTATTTTGTATTGCCACGTTAGAAAATAATTATTCTATTTTTTAAATTGTGACTTTTTGTATAATAAAACATTTAGTAATTTTGCTTTTTTTATTAAAAAAATGTATATTTATATTTGGTCTTAGAGAATAGAAATATCATTTGTATTTCCAGAGATCTCGGGAGTAATCGACTCAGCGCTCTGCACAGAGATACGTTTATGAATATGACGCAGTTGCACCATCTGTAAGTCATGTAACAATCGAGAGATGCATGTACTAATGAAACTGTCAATTACAGAGATCTGAGCAGCAATTTAATCGAGCATTTGGCGCCCAGGTTGTTCTTGTCATTACACAGTATCGCAAATGTCAGGTTGAGTAACAATCTCTTGAAGGAAATGCAACGTAGTCAATTTTTTGGACTAAGGAATCTTCGAATACTGTAAGTGAGATGCTTACAACTAGTAACAAATTAAAAAAGAAATATAAAAATTGATTTTATTAGGCATACTAACACCTTCATAGATCTTTTACGTAACTGAATCAATTTTTTAAATATCAAGTTGCTTTATTTAGTTGTTTTGACAAATTAAATGTACAAGAGAAATGTTTGAACGTTTAAATAATATATTAAAATTTATTATATTTAGCCCATCTTGCTAAGAAAAAAAGATTTACTAAATGTACATTGCTGAGATATGTTATATTTGTTTCAATTTGAAATTTAATGTTTCTCCGGTTTTTCGTCTCCTTATAAGTTAAAAATTTAATCCATTAAAAATTTAATACACATTTTTTTATTTTATTTAGCGATTTATCGTCAAATAAACTCCGTACTTTGCCGGAAGATCTTTTCTTGAGCAACGGCCACTTGGCTTTATTGGATCTCTCCTCCAATCGCATTTCGTTATTACCTCCCGGTGCATTTCGTGGTCTCGGGAATCTTGATGAATTGCTGCTGGGTAAAAATCGACTAGTCGGATTACCCGTTTCAATTTTCCGGGATATTACTAAACTTAGACGCCTTGCGCTCGAGGAAAATCGTTTGAAAGAGCTGCCTAACGGTGTATTCCAAGATCTGACGTCTCTCAAAGAGTTGAATATGCGGAACAATCGCTTGATGGAGCTGCCTAAAGGATTGTTTTTGACCCTGGCACAATTGGAAATTCTGGAAATATCGAGCAATAGAATATCTCGTGTAAATATCGTGTATATTTTGTAATTTTAATTATAATTTTATTTTTGAAAGTTAGAACTCTCTAAATCTGAATCAGTGAAAAGTCACTGAAATGGCATACTTTACACTGATATCAGTGAAATGTGAATAGTCATTGAATGCATCAGTGACTATTATAGAGAGAACGCTAATATATAAATGTATTATATAAGATACGTTTTGTATAAAAAATATTTATAATATATTATTATGGAATATATATTATAAGCTTTTAGATTTCTCTTCAAGTATAAACAATTTGGATCTTTGTGATAGATTGATGCAAGAGCCTTTCACGATATGATAGCACTTCGAGAACTTCGATTAGGACACAATCACATAAAATACTTGCCACCTGGATTATTCAACAATTCTATATCTTTGGAACGTCTTATTCTCTATGGCAATCGCATAGAAATCCTAGTAAGAGGCGTTTTTCGCGGCTTGTTCAATCTCACTTCTCTTTTCCTGCAATCCAATCGACTGAGGATACTACAATCAGGAGTTTTTGAGGACACGCCGAACTTACGGAAGCTGTGAGTCGATACTTTTGTACAATTTTTTACAATTGTAACATTACTGATTTTAATAACGGCAAATGTCCATTGAAATATGTATGTAGAATTGCAATTTATATATTTGCTTTATAAGTCTTTACTGTGATTTTTAAATTAGAAATATATTTATACTTGTTAAATAAAAAATAATATTTTTCCCTGTTCTCTGTTACGCTGTATCATGATCTTCAGGCAACTGGAATCGAATGACCTCTCCTTCTTGCCAGCTGGTAGTATGGACGCCGTATCCACGATTCAGCAAGTACGTCTGAGTCAAAATCCCTGGCATTGTGATTGCCGTGCCTCTTACGTTGCTTCTTGGCTGCGCAAAAGATTCGCCAGCTTCGCGAATTTGACCAATCCGGTGCAGATACAGCGGGTTTTAATCATGACAGGCAATTGGAGCATCTGGGAATTTGGGGCTGGTGCAATATGCAGGGGTCCAGGTATACTAGGCGGCCAGTCGCTGCTACGTCTGACCTTTCACGAACTTTGCGAGGGTCAGTGGGCCTCCATGAAGGGTATCATACCACGATTACCCCTCGATGTTATAGCACCGTCCGTCACGCCGCAAGCAGCTAGGAAGGACACGATTTTTGTATGGATCATATTCGATTAAATAGAATATTTGTAATGGCTTTATTGTTTAATGGCTTAATAAGCCATGATAGAGAGAAGTCCACGTAAACATATAAAAAGTTAAATTTAGTGCAATAGAATAATAAAAATAAAGAAAACAATAAAAATAATTTCTATTTCTTCTCTAATTATCATCTCTTATTTTTTGCTTATATTGTTACAGGTGTAAAAGACGTGGAGACTCAGCTTTCTAAATTTTCTGCAGAGAATGGAATATTGCGCAATGCACAGGACATTTGATGATGATTAGCGTGTCTTTTAAAATTTCGAAACGATTACATTAAACTTGTAATTATTAAATAAAATGATAGCACGATAAACTATTTACATATAAAAAAGTGCAATTTATTATATTTTATTATATTGAATAAAGAAGATTGAGATTAATATATTAATCATCTTTTTTTTTAAATTATTTATTATAAGTTCTATTCAGATCGACAATGAAATGTAACTTTATAAGTTTATTTTAAATATTTTGGATGCTAATAGTACGTCAAAAATTTCGCGAAAAGATAAACTGCAACTTTCAAATCCGTGACGGACGTTTAAAGATAAATTTTTGTATTTTACGGTAATTATTATGTACATAATAATTATGTACATAATAATTATGTACATAATAATTACCGTAATGCTATATAAAATATAGCATTATAATGCGGCCGCAACAATAAGAATCGCCGGAATTCACACACACACACACACACACACACACACACACACAAACGCACAGTATTTAGAACGATTCATTCTTGTTGTTAGTATTCTTGGTCGAAATGGAAGGGATCTAAGCGTACCAAATTTGTCGATTGGTCGATCATTTCAATATACTCTTCGTGATGGCTGCGTCAAATGCTAACGATATTATCGAGCTATTGGAGAAGTTTTTAAAAATTCTCAAAGAGGAACAAGTATTCGATCAATCTGGCGATCATCCTGTTGTACAATTCCTTTATCCCAAAGATTTGCAGGTAAATAGTAATCTTATATCAATAATTATTTCCTGAATGTATTAATCCGCTTTCGTTTGAACTACTCACACATCGGCTTTTCTTTGTATCTCAACATTACACTATTACGATAATGTCGTGTATTTCTACTACTTGCCAATTAAATTTTTGTCCTATAATATACTCTTCTGTTACATTATATTGTTCTATGATCTTGTAATTTAATTAAGAATTAATAATGTTACGTATTTATCGAATAAGTATAACTGCAAAATAGGTTGTTTGTTTAATTAATTTACGCAAAGTGGATGCATCATCAATAATTGATAAAGAAATTAAAGCTAATATATTAAACAATGTACAAAATGATAAAGTTGATAATAATTCAAGTATTTATATAGATTCCTTGATATCCTTTGCTTACATATGGTCTCACTATTATTAAAAGGACAATATATCGGCTTCAAACAAGCTCGATACTGTTTTGATCGTGCTTAACGGTCAAACATCGAGATAGTTGCACGCAAGTTAGAATAGGAAAATTCAATTGTTCGTATTACTGCGAGTTTATCCATGTTATATTCATGTAGAACGAGATATCATTTTCTTTGGAGAATGAGTCAGCGGCCGGTGAGAAAATTGAGGAGGTGATACGACAAATTGTACGGCATTCTGTGAGAACATCCAGTCCACATTTTCATAATGAATTTTATGCAGGCTTTGACCAGTACGGATTAGCTGGCTCTTGGTTAACGGAAGTGCTGAACACTAGCATGTAAGAAGTTCTGACTTTTTAAGACAATTAAGAAGAATATAATACTGCGAATTTAATTTGAATTTAAGAAGATGACTTTACAGTCTCAATTAATATGTATTAAAGACTTTAAAATTTCTAGGAAAAAATTTGGTTTTATAAAAAAATCATACTTCTGTTTTTTACAATTTAAAGAATAACCTGAGAATTTCTTTTAAATAAGATAACGTTTAAGTAAATTACAGATTAAATAATGGTTGATTTATAATTCTCGATTCTTTTTCTTAGGAATAATTATGAAGAGGCCCCCGTGTTTACGCTGATGGAAAAGGAGGTGATAAAAGCGTCATTGAAGCTGATGGGCTATCCACAATCACTTCGCGGCGAAGGTATAATGACGCCGGATGGCAATATATCGATGATGTATGCAATGGTACTGGCTAGGAATAATGTTCTAGATCAAAATAAAATAAAGGGAATCCAGGGAGATCCACCTTTAGTGTGTTTTACCAGTGATGCTAGCCATTATTCCGTTACGACAGCTGCTGATTGGTTGGGCTTGGGCACCAATAATGTTTACAAGGTATTTACACTATCGTTTGTCGATAGTACTTATTATATTAATTTTGCTTATTAAATAAAAAGGATCATTCAAGCTTGGCTTTGAAGATTGAATTAAATTTAACTAGATTTTTTTTAAAATTGGCAATTACATAACAGTTAAAATTAAGTTGATAATCCTTTTGTTATAGATAAAGACGGATCGGTTTGGTCGGATGCTCGTGAGTGACCTGAAAAGAGCCATAAAAAAAACGATACAACAACGGAAATTACCGTTCTTCGTGAACGCCACCGCCGGCACTCCGGTGTTCGGAGCTGTCGATCCGTTGCGGGAAATCGCCACGATATGCTGGCTCGAGTCGATATGGTTTCACGTAGATGTTCGTATGCGATATGAGAGTTATTGCTTTAGGGAAACAACTTAAACTGAATAGAAAACTGTTGCAGGCTCGCGTTAGTGGTACTCTGAGGTTCTCCAAGGGCCACCGGCATCGATTACGAGGCATTGAACGGTTCGTAGTTATTTTCGTAATTGTTACGTGTATAATTTATACTCAAATTGAATAAAGCCTGTACAATGAAATGTTGAACAATATTTACGAATTTAAAGGATATTTTTCTTTCTTTTGGTGATGTCTAAGGCATAAAATTATAATTTATTGGTAGATCAGCAGTTTACTTATTTTCTTTGTTCCGATCGATACAGTTCGAACTCGGTGACCTGGAGTCCGCACAATATGCTCGGCGCGCCGTATCAGTGTTCTTTGATCCTGACCAGAAATAGGCTCTTGATCAAGCATCATCATCACGTCCTTTTGTCCGATGCAAATAACGTTGGAGTCGAACAACATGGCATATTTTATAAAACCGATTTAGACACAGATGTTAAGAGTATACAGTGCAGCAGGAAGGTAATTGCGGGTCGTAATCTTTACATTTTTTCTTTATAGAAATATCATATCTTATCTGTAACAGTTTAAGATTACTTGTAAAAAATAAAAAGACATCCAAAGACGCTTAACAGATTTTTAAAGGATGTCTAAAAAATTAAAATTTTATTCAGTTTTTATGACATTGACTGAAATAAATGGTCATTATCTTTTCGGTTTAATATTTGATGATACCCCAAGGTCGATGCAATGAAATTTTGGTTAATGTGGAAAGCTCGCGGCACGATCGGTTTACGGCAATCGGTGGACCAAGCCATGTACTGCGCGAAATACTTCCTGAAACAGATTAAGAAAACCGTTGGCTTCCGGTCGGTGCTAGACCGTTACGATACTAACATTGTTTGCTTTTGGTACGTAATCCCATATTATCGTAAAATTCAAGATTTTATCATGATGGGTGTTCTCAGGTATATACCTCCAAGAATGCGTAATCAGGAGGAGACTCTAGCTTGGTGGAAGAGACTGTATGTTGTCACAGCCGAGATAAAGAAACGTCTGATTCTGGAGGGGTCTCTCATGATCACTTGTGCGTCGTTACCGCAGCAGAAGCTTAGTAATTTCTTTCGCATGGCCCTGAAATGCCACCCGCCACCTACGAAGTCGTCCATGGATTACATTCTCAATCAAATAGAAAGAGCCGGAGCTGACGTAGACGAAACGTTCATGACTTCTTCCGTTAATGAGCTTAACATGCAACATTAGAGATCCGTTTTTACTATATCCTTATTACTTATTCAACTGTTATATAAAAGTCCTACTACCTATGCGCGGTAAAATAAATTTGTTTTATTTTAAAAAATTAAAAATAAAGAAATTTTTTGTCATTGTTTTAAAGTGCTCTTCAAGTCATTCTACTTAAAACTGTTTAAAACATTTTTGTCTATCTTTTATCGTTTCAGAGATATTTATTCAGAAAGAGAAA